>NW_009613576.1:22571-46003 GCF_000690535.1 Cariama cristata
GTGCCCACTGCGTTCCTGCCCCTGCAGGTGACTGCAGAGGATGCTCAGCAACTCTGCATCTGACGCCTCTGAACTTTGGCAACAGCTCCTCTAACGCGCACCCAGCTTTTCCCATGCTCATGGATCTTCTTCCAGCTAGTGTGTTCCTACGACCTGCAGCGCTTGTAGCACTGGAGTATGTTTCAGATCTTCATAGGCTTTACTCTTAGAAGTGATTTCCTTTAAAGCCTGTGTGATTACTGGAAGAAAACCCTTCACTGCAAAGGGGTTTCAAACAGCCCTGTTTCTGGTTTCATATTTGAGCGCATTTTTCAGTTGTTTACGCTTAAGGAAAAACTTTGCTTTAGACTCATTTTAAAATTGGCATGCAAACTCTTAAAGAGAAAAGATGGAAAAGCAGTTGAGTCCTGTATTTTTGCTGTAACTGAACGTCCGCTGCCATTGGGAAGATTCCTATGTGACCAATAAAATATCACTCAGAAGACCATTTATTTCAAAGGGCTGGCTGTGACATACACTATTATTTTTCAGTATTGTTGCTCCAAGGCTGCATACCAGACCTCAAAGTAAAAAGTAAAGCACATCAAATGTCTGACTATTCAGTGCTGCTTTAGGAGATTGTGAAGTCATTGCTTGTGCAGAAAATAACAGTGATTATAGCAAAAGCTGTGGGTTTGGAGGTTTTTTTGAGGTTAGGAAAACGCATTAATGAAACTTGTACAGTTGTTTTAGATGCCCACTATACTGAGATTTTCATAGTCACAATCCCTGAGTGCCATCTAGGTCTGTAGGAGCTTGCATTTGTATTACCAACATGGTTATAGAAACAACATTTATGGTTCTGTTTAAAGGACTATTTGGTTAGGAAAGTTTCAAAGAAATACCTGCAATAATTTTTTCCTAGCTTGATCGTTATAATGTCACTGCTTGCAATAATAACGTGTCCACACATTTTAGCTCAGTCTCACATTTTGTGTGAATTCAGAAGTTGAGGTTAATCTGCGTTTTCAACACTAGAGAAATAATTTGTTAACATGACTTCTTTTCCAACGTGATTTTAGGATGATAGTTTGCTGTGAATAAGCTAAGTTTTTAAATGCTTGGAGCAATATTCAAGTTCCTTGCTTATCTGGGATTTCACCTGCTTTAGCTGTGAGTATTTCTTTCAAATTCAGCTTTTTCAAATCTTATGATGGAATTATCTTGCTCTCTATTCTAAATCTTGCGGTAGACTACGATAAATAAGCAATAAATAAAAGTAACTCCTCACATTCAGGACTTTTTTCAGTACTGTACATTAAAAAACAAATTCCTGCAGGGACCACTTGCAGAATCAGAAAAAAGCAGTGTCCTTTGAAGAGTTGTTAAAATGTCAAAGAAATAGACGTGGCCATCTACAGAGGTCCTGATTTCTTCAGGATGACCTGAGAATTCCTAAAACATGTCAAGCTCTAGAGAATTCTTCTGTTCAACTTTTAATAGAAAAATCTTCACCTTTCTTCTTTTAATATATTGTAGGATATTTGCTAGAAATCTGCTGGCTAGATTCAGTTGGGCAGATCTCGCAAGTATTTGTAGCCCAGAACTATGGGCTCCTTCAAGTGACATTATGGCCCTGCTGCTCTCAGTCTTGGACTTCCCCCACCCCTCCCCATGTTATTCGCAGAAAAAGAAAAAAAATGGTCAGCAGGGACAGATACAGCAGAGTTGGTCTAAATGGGGGATATATTTGTGTAGCTACGGGGCTCTGACTCGCTTACGCTGTGTGAGCCTGTGTGCACTGCACCATGCTACGTAGTGATGGAAAAGGAGCGGTGATTATTCCTTCGGCTTGCCCTGGTGAATTTGGAATATCGCTTAGTAAGTAATGTCACTTAGGCTTCATTAATGACTGCAACACTAACAGTGGTCAACTAATGCAGCTTGAACAAACCTCTACAAGAAGTGTTTGGCTTTTTAAAGCTGCTACTTGCTTACATTTATTTAGCTAAAGGAATTCTGACAATTATTTAAATTGATGTAAGCTTGTCGATCATCCTCTTTTATCCAATGTTTTGCCCTAAGAAAAGAGATTTCAGTAGGAGGGTCCCTGTTCAGTTTTGTGCTTTCAGTAGAACTAGTGTTCTGTGAAGGCATTTGTCTTTTTTTTTTTTTAATGCTGATTTATGTGGGATTACTTGCATGAATAAGATGGCCTGTAGTCTTTCATGCACACTTTCTAGAAAGGGATGTTTCTTTGGGGGAACGGTTAACCACATACTCATTTCTGCTTTAAGTAATACATACTGGGTATCTGTACCCTCTTAAAATTTCAAAACCAGTATTATTTTATAGGTTAATAGCACATCTCGCTCTGTGTATATATTTTAAAAGCCAGATGATAAAACAGGTTCCGTCATCTCAAAGTGACAATAGATCTTGTTGGAGACAAATTTATAGCTATTACATTTTTGTGCTTGTGTCAGCTAACCTTGGCAAACAGAATCCTACTTGCTATTGGGATGAAACTTATAAATCTTTTCTTTTCCACTTGCTCTTCTTCTTGGTTTTGAAACCTTGTCTTAGACCTTGTCTCCTTCTTTATTCATGGCAGCAAGAGTACCCTGTGGGATGAAATTTCTTCAAGGACTAGGGTGTAATATTTCACCCCTTTTTTTAGCCTTTTTTTATTTATTTCTCTCTCTCTTGCCTTGATGCGTAAAAAAGTGTAGACGTTTTGTGATGGCTTCTGAGATCACTGTTTAGGGTATTTGTTTATAGTCGGTAATTTTCAGAAACTGAAAGTAATCTTCTAATGCTTTCCATTTCAATGAATTGTTTGATCAGTAAGAGTCCCTAATTCATTTTATTTTCTACCATAATCCTGTTGTTCGGCATCTCTGAGTAATACAGTTTTTCTCTGTGTAATTCTTGCAATAACTGCTTCAACTCAAACTGAGAAGTGTTCTGTGTCAGGACCCCTTTTGCTTTCTTTTCTCCATGTCTCCAAAATTTAGAGTAGATCTTTTAATTTTATTGCATTTATTGAAAGATCTGTAAGAAAGTAAGCATCTTGCTCTAGAGCTAAGTGAAAACTTCCTGCAAAAACTTTGTGTGAAATTATTTCTTAGCAAAATCTAAGGAAAAAGATCAGAAATATTGAATGCATTTTGTTAAAATATTTTTCTATTTTCAGATTTTCAGTTCTTTCTTTAGAAACAAAGAATAAATTATGGATTGAAATAATAGTTTACATTTTTCAAGACAAAATGAAGTAGTTACTGACTTTCATTTCTAAAACAGTTCAAAGTTTCCATGTTTAATGGACCTGTAACACTCAGGTTTTTGCTGTTGGAAAAGGTATGCCAGTTGCATACCCCTAACCTGTGACCTACAGTTCCGCCTCTTAATAACTGCAAAACAACTGTGGCCTCTCAGGTACACTGAGAGCTTTGACAAGGATGAAGTGTTGAAGATGAATTTTAAATGCATATAGCCTTTTTTTTTTAAAAAAAAAAAAAAAAGAGGCTTGTGTTTTAAAGCATTTAGCTTTAATTGCAATAACGCTGGACCTGCTCTGGCTTAACCATTAGGGTTTTACTGCTAATCATCTCTGCGAATAAACAATATACCCCCCCTCCTTCAGCCAGCTCCAGCCTCTACCTGTTCATCCAGAAATACCTGCACTGTTGGGTCTCATTAATTCCAAAATTTTTACACAAAACTTGACCTGCTTACACTACAACTCGTGAGATTCATAAAGTCAAATGGCAGATTTATACAAGCAGGCAGCTGTCTGCACGCGGAGTTACGGTGTACGGAAGAAATATGCAGATGTCAAATACAACCATGCAGTTGGCAAATCGACTTTGGGTATTTACATATAATAATTACCGGTGTGAGGAATTTGAGCATAATCCCATTCAGAGAGGGCGTGCAGTGCATATGGAGCAGCCCAAACATAGACTTTTAACTCTTTGTCTGGCAACAAGGATATGTTTCTCCCAATAATTTGGTGTTATTTGCTGTACTTTAGTTATAGGATTGCAGGAATTTTTACAGGATAGAGCTGTTTATCTCTTCCAGAGATATTTTGGGTCCAAGAATATAGAATTACATATAAAAAAACCTCCTTCAGTTCTGCAAGAAGCTACTTATTGCAGCCAGTGCTAGCTACGGGATTATGTTCTTAATAGCCAAAAAGAGAAGAAAATGCAAAGAGATGTGGATGCATCTATATATGTAGTATTCACTTTATGGCAGAGGTTTTAACTCAGATATTAAATAGCAAGTACTGAACTTTCAAAACTGAGTTGTGCACATATCCACCCTCCCAAACTGGGTCAGTGAGCTGGCAGCTTGGAATAGCTGACGTTTTTAATGAATAGCAGTTATGGTGTGTAAAATGAATGGGTCTAGAGGAAGCAGGTTCAGATCTCCTGGACTGACTTTGGAGGTGAACACATCCCAGATTAGAGTGCAAAAATAAGTGTGTAGGGCTGTGCGTTTGGCTTCTGGATTGCATGAGGATGCTCTACATTTCTCCATTCCTTTCTCACCCACAATCTAGCAGTGGTTTTACCTTTTTTTTACTGTGATCATATTGATTCTGTTCAAGGCATGTAACTGCTTCAGTATGCACAAGTCTGTCTTAGAAATGGTAAAGGTGTTCTACGTTTGAACTAAAGCTTTCAGATTCTCTGCTTTACATCTTGGGATGGATGCTGTGGCACAAGGAGACAAAGCTGTTCTTGTTGATTCTTGATCTGTAGCTATAGCTCAGCTTCTCAAAACATGTGATTTATTGTCCTAAGTGAGGTATCCCCTGGCTAATATTTTTCTAGAAAATAAAGGAGGTGGCACATAAACATCCTTCCCTGACTCATTTCACCATCTTAGACTATTAATGCTTTGTAAACGTACACCCCTAGATGAAGATATGTTTGGTTTCCTTTCTCTGACAAGGCTTTTCGAAAGACCTCGAAGTACCAACTCAGTTCAGATCTTTGGTCCGAGTTTCTCTCCAGGGCAATACAAAAAAGAAGAAATACAATCAAGGTTTCCAACTGGTAAAAAAGCAAAGAGGAGGGAAAACGCCTGGATTTTTCCATTTTGAAAATGAAGTCTAGCATTTGAAATTTGCACCTAGCAACAGCAGGTGATGATTTTTCTGTGGTTTCCTCCCCCCCCAATGTATTCCAAGAATCATAATTATTTTAATTTTCAACAAAATTATGGTTTGAAGGTGGTTCAGTACCTGTTACAAATTTGCACAGAAAAGATTTCCAGATTTATAAATAGCACTGTCCACATCCCTCTGAATTTTCTAATTCTAACTGGGATAGGAGGTGGCTTTATGAAAATGCATTTGTTTTGCATCAACACTAAAATAATTGCTCACCCTTTTTGAGAGTTGTAGAGGTCTGTTGATAGGTACAGGAAAGCGATATTTTAGAGGATTTGATCATGGAGTTAGATGGCTGCAAGTGGCAGTGAAAAGCAAAGTCCTGTAAGCCATTGGGATCTCACACTGTTAAGCTTGCGTACAAACACACTAGCTATAGATGAGGTTTCTCTTTGCTGATTTTCTTAATTTGGATAAGAAATATTAATAGAAATAACAGTAGGATTATCATGAATGGCAGTCCCTATTTCTTTTCTCATTTTGATTTGTTTTAAAGTTGGAGTTTTTTGTCTCAACTTTTGTTGACAACAGGCATTTGAAGTTACTTCCAAGTTGAGTTGAAACAGCGCTTGACATCTCTATACAGAATATAGAACCTGACAAGCATAAAATCATTGCCAGAGGTCCTTATTTATGTGAAATGCAGGACCAACAAACCTGCTGGGATGAAAAGAGGTCTTTTCTTGAAGAAGTGATAAGAAACTTTCTGAAAGTTCATGGTCTATATTATCCTTCCCTGGCACAGACTCCATGTATTCTACCAAGGTCAGTGGAACTATACGCAGTCTACGCTTGCTTGAAGATCTGGTCACCTTGAGTCCTCTGATTAACCTGCCTGTTTCATGCTCTCTCTGTTGCCAGAGAATTGAAGATTTTAGAGGTGTAAACACTCCTCTCTCCCTGTCCCCTCAGTAAGGGTTGGAAGTACTACTGTCTGCTTTTTAATGCTAGCAGGCTGTGGTTCTCCAGGTCTTGAGTGGTCACACTTAGTGCTGGCCTGAAACCCACTGAAGTGTACATAGCAAGTCTTAATTATCTCTCTGCTCTGCGTCGATTTTTTTTCTTTGCCTTTTAAACTTTCCTTTTCAGGGTCTACAAATCTGTTTTCCATTACTACATAAATTCACCTTAAAAAGGTACGGATGTGAAAGAGAACAATAGGCAGATTCTTAGGTGGCAGTGGTTTTTTGCCATTCATACTGGAAGTATGTTCATTGTGATTCTTGCATAATGAACAAAAAGCAAGGTGATGATTTGTGCAGATGAAAAACCTATTAAAAGTTTCTCGTTATTATCATTGCTGGAGAATCATTTTATCTTCTGGGAATTAAATACCATGAAGCTAGGTTATCAAATAATCTCCATATATCCTGATGAAATCTCTAGGGGCTTTGTGTCTAGATAGGCACACAAATAGTAATTGGAGAGCGGGGCTAAAAAGAAAAAGTAGATACTAATTTTTTTGCTAGATTTAAATTTTTTTCAACTTAGTTATGCAAATATTCTAAAGTTAATGATGCCTTTGGTGACAGCAATATAATAACATTTCTAAATCTGACCATTAAGTCCTTGGTTTTGTTCCATTCTCTTGTGCCCAGATAATAAATTTCTTCTAACAACCAGCATAGGCTCACTCATGCCCCTTTGCCTACTATATGTATTTTAATTCTATTTCAAAATGTCACATAATCTTTGTTTTATCATAGAGATATAGTCGTTACTTGGTTGAAAAATCACAACCTCCAAGGGAATTCTCCAGGGAATTAAAATACTGAGGATGCAGGAGATTTTTTTTTTAAAAAAACCCCTCATTTATATATATGAGTTAGCTTAATTTTTATCACCGAATGCAGGCCGTGCAGAATTGTAACCAGACGAAGCACAATTCTCTGTCATTTCTGCATGGATGCAGTGCTGCATATTCTAATAATAGCAAGCATTCTGAAACATAAGACAGTAAATTCCTGGATGAAAGAGAGCTTGTTATTGTCAGCCTGAATTTCAGCCATTCCGCTGAGAAGTTAATAATAAATAAAGACCGTGGGCATGTATCACATTATGGTTTTGATCCTACAGTTGCTCCCTGGAGATTTTTGCTTGTCTGAGGATGACAGGATCAGGATCTTACTTTATATTCAAAGTATTCAAAATATCAGCAGGTTGAGGAGACAGGGCAGGTTTGAGTATACATGTGCTTGAGATTTGATTTCATGTGTAGCTTCCATAGATCCCCAGCTACTGGGTAAAAACACCTGCCAAAAAGGGGCTGGAGTGAAGACTGGGATTCAAAGAAACAGAAGTAGTGTATGTTCATATAAATACATAAGCATGTGTGCAATATGACAACTCCTAAAGGACATGGTTTAGCGGGCATGGTGGCATCGGGTATACGGTTGGACTTGATAATCTTTGAGGTCTCTTCCAGCCATAATGATTCTATGATTCGATGATAACTCCTAAAGGATCTAATGGATTCTTGAGACCCCCTGTACAGGCTGAGACCGAAGAGGAAGCTTTTCTTCCTGTTAAAATTTTGTAAGCTGAATAGGTGAAGAACAGCAGAAAGGAAGAACTGAGCATCAGTGGCACTCTAGCGATGCTATTCCTGCAGCTGCTTTTCCTTCTGACCCCTGCACCATCCTGTTTTAGTCTCTTTGCCTCTATTTGATACTTGGATCGTGAGCTTTTAGGGCAGGGACTGTCTTCTAAACAGCTGTGCACGAAGTGCAGCACAATGTAGCCTCTTTCTTTGCTTCCAGAAGATCTCCTAAGGCCACCTGTCTGATAAATTAAGATGCATCTGCTGAATAAAATGCTGTTTAAAAATGCTAAAGTTTAAATCAGATAGATCCTAGAACACCTGAATGTGGGTAGCCTGTGTGCAATGAATGATGTACCGGTGCAGGACACAGCGTTTTTCTCAGACTCTTGGTAAACAGCACGATCAAGTGTTGGCAGTCTATGGCCATTGCCGTATTGCTGTCATCGCTTTAGCTGCACTCACTGCGATCACAGCTCTGACTTTGTACATGCACTCAATCGAAGTGTTTCTAGAGTAGTTATAATCTATATATAAAATAGAAAAAGAATGTGAAAAATGAAGTTTTAGTGAGGATTTGGTTTTGTGAGTTTTCTGGCAGATAGAAGTAAGGGAAAAAGCAAGTCATGCTTCGCTTCCTATTTTAGTAATTTTGTGGCATGCCCAGTCCATGAGCAGCATCACTTCACAGAACCATTGCGCTGTCAGTCTTTACACTCCTGGGCAGTTAACACTGAGAAGACACCGTCTAACACGTGACTCCTCACACAGAACAAAACTCCAGATATGATTATTTAACCACATTAATGCTGCCCTGTTTTACAACCTGGATTTTAACATAGCCTGACATGCTGTTCTTGTATTTCTCTGCTAAGTACACATTTAGTTACGGCTGTTCTGTCCCTGATGCAACGAGCTGACAAGAAAGAGCAGGGAAGCTGGGGTAGGAGCTGAGATGCATCTTTTGAAGTGGATATATTTAGCTACATTGTGATGGCATATCAGATTGTTTACCCCAAATTTAAATTTGAATTTTTCTTCTGAGTTTCGGGGTTTTCAGGTTTTTAGCTACTTTTGCTGCCTCAGATAGGATAGGCAGGTGGACTGCAGACCAGATCTCACAACAAAACAATGCCAAAAATAATCCCCCAAATCCAAACCTGCAGAAACCTTTATATTTCTGGCAAGAAAATGGAGGCTTAAAAAAATTTTTTTTTAAATTTTTTTTTTTTTAAAGCATCACTTCCATCTGTGTTTAGCATACCTCTGGTATAATTCAGTGTTTGCTGATTGATAATGATTCTCTACAACCTCATGTTTCAGTGGAGGACCTTCTGCATGAGAGCGTGCAGGCCAGGAGCGATCCTTCTTAGGTGGCAAAGAGAATAATCCCATCTTTCAGCACTGCTGCCATCGCGGGGTTCCCCTTCATACTGATATTCTTCTGTGTTCGTGTGGTGACCTTTTAATAGTAGTGCTGATATACTCTTCTTTCTAATCCCTGGCAAGGGCATTTTCAAGGGCAGTGGTATAACAAAAAGAAAGGCTCTTGCAATGCCATGTGATGTTTCAGCCATAAATGCTGATACAGGATTTAAAGAGTTCTGCGTATGTCATATAGTTGCATACATGTGATGCAAAGGAGGAAAAGTCCAGTACTACTTAGTTTTCCTTTTTAATTCGAGTTGCTGTGTGATCAAAACTGGCTAGAGACTCCACTCCGAAACACTGAAGCTACCTGTTTGAACTGCACGTGGAACAAGTGTTTCTCCACAAACTGCAGCACAATTGTCAGCACAAGTCTCTTTTTAAGTTTGCCTATGATTATTGATGCTGCTCTTCCTTCCTTCTGCTATCATATGTTATCTTTACTCTAAATAATGTCTAATATAACTCCTGAGAAACACTGGCAAGCCCTACAAAAGTTTGATAGTGTATCATGTCTTACAAACTTCTGAATATTTACCATTTGGTTTTCAGGTGTGTCTTGGATTCCTTTTGTATTCAGTGAGAAGCAGGCCCTGAACGTGCCTTTTGCACCCTTTGAGACCACTGTTTCCTGTGGAGCAATCTGTCTGTAGCCAGCAAATCTGAAAAATCTGTCAAAAGTTACACTCTTCCCACACAGGGGAGATGAAACATCCTCTTAGCAGATCACATAGGAAAAGAATAGCTGAAGAAAAGCTTCAAATAACACTTTAATGTGTTTTAAACAAAGGTACTGTTTATGTGCCTGTTCTAAATGTTTTTCTGATTGAATTTATTTCTGCACTTTCGTTCTAATATTGAACGAGTCAGTTAAAATGGATTTACGTGAATCAGGCCCCTCTGTATTTATGAGGAAAGAGTTGGTTGCTGGAAGTGGATCTATCTTTCTTAACCGATCCTTTGAACCAGTTAAGGAAGAAGGGGACAACGTAGTGAGTAAAAATGGAAAGTGAAAGAGAATTTCAAAATACTGGCAGCTGCTGTGTTTGTATAGCATGCAGTCTTTATCATGGTGTAATAAATGATATTGTGCTGTCTGTATTCTCTCTGTGGAATGGACAAGGGTTTTTCATTTCATGCTTCATTCACAGCCGGCTACAATGATTTCACCGAGTCAGCACCTACGCTTAGCACAGAGGGGAGAACAACAATATATTTATGGCCTATAGGAGATGCATCACAAATACTTCCATTGCCACTACACAGCAGAACACCAAGAAGAGGATCACATTGCCTTGAAAGAGGAAAACGGTAGAGAGGAGAGGCCTTGGGTATGCAGCCATATGTTGAAAATGTTTACAGAAGCATCCAAGTTTCATTCAGGACATGCATTGCCTTTTGCAGACTCACATGAAATGGCACTAGTGGCTTCAATAAGGACGTTATGATTTTGGAGGAAAAGAAAAAGATCTTCATTTTAGAGAAGGGAAGCCAGTCCCTCCACAAATGCAAGAGGATGAATAGTCTTGTCATGGAATAATTGTTGTGACAGACTAAACATCCACCTTATTTTTGCTTCCAAGGAGGGGTTTTCTAAGGTAACCCTTCCCAGTCCTACTGTTTTCTCATTCTTATGACCTACAATTATTTAGTATCTACCCTCCAACTTCCAAGAGCAATTGAGTTTTTCTACACAACATCAATAGTATTCAAAGAAATTAAAAGGTCTGTGAATATCTCTGAAGTGAGACATTTATGTTTTTCTTATCATTGCAACCCATCCCACTGAATTAGGAAGCAAAATTCAAGCTCAAACTCCAGGTAACAACTACTTCTCTTATCAGAAGTGTTTTGCAGGGTAAGGTGCTTTCTTTTACTGGAATGTGAATAGCTTGTGGTGGAATATGAACGATTACCTAGAAAGATCTGTTAGTGAATTAGCCAAGGAAAGGCAAAGAACTGAGTATCTTCTGTCTCATACAAATAAATGAGCTACATCTGAAGATTTAAGCAATCAGATTTGCATAATGAACATGTTTATGCCACATTATACTCACCTGGTTTACAAATTCAGTGAGCATTTCACCACTATTATCTGCTGTCATAGTAGAAAAATGAAACATTCGGGCAAAAATAGTTTGTAAGGCAGTGTGAATGTATTTTACTTTGTGCTTTTTAACACCTGATCTTCAAGAAGTTTTTCTTATTTGAGGAGTAAACTCACATTGCTGGATTGGTGGTTGAAAATGTATCTAGCTTTTAGTGATTTGGGCAGGGGATTGTTTGTCTGAATTCTCTTCCAGATTACTTAAACTGAGCAACTGGCTGTCTTTTATATCTTCTAATATTTCTATTTAATTTTCTATTTTCTGTTACAAGCTTTTCCACACAGTTTTGTTTTGTTTTTTTTACAGTATTGTTTAATGCAATAATGTTGTGATTTCAGCATGATCCTTTCGGCTTCATTTTAGGCAAGGTTTTCAAGAGCACAAAGAAGAGTTTATACACTTGTATATCTGAAAATCCTGCAAATACTATTGTACTCTTTGGGCAGCCTGTCCAAATATACTGTTTACATTAATTACTGTATGGATGGTCTTCCCTTGTAGGCCTAATTAATTTCTCTCTGACCTCTAGAAAATCAGTTCAAAGAATGTGAACTACATCTCTCATCATCTTAAAAAAGTTCAGTTACTGAGTGGGAGGTTTAGCGTTACCTCTTTCCGTCCATTTTGCTCAAAGAAATCCATGGGTACTACAAAGGTGCATCCTCTTAGCTCTGTGGTCTGTTCTACAGTTTTTCATATGTTGCATTAACTCCTGTGGTTCGTGTCCCCCCCGCCCTGAAACTTCAAATTGGGATCTCAGTAGAAACCTAACTTACAAGTGATGAGGCTAAAGAGTTTTGGATGTTTGAATGTGCAAATTCAATAAAGAAAATGCATTTGCTTTACTTGAGATTCGAACAAGAAAGGCAGGTTCCTGCCAAGGAATGCTTTCATAAAGAGATGAGTCTTTCCAGAAATGACAGTGTACTTAAGATGCATCCATTTCTTTGCTTGCCCAAATTCATACATCTTTTAAAGAGGTCTGATTTTCTTTCTTCTGTCTAGAACTTACTTGGCCTCTCAGTCTTGAGATCCAATGCTATTTGTCACTTCAGAAAACCTGTGGCTGCAGCCTCAGCAGGTGTGAAACTGCAGGCATGCATCTGCCCAGCGCAGTACGGTTACCTCATCGGCTCGCACAGTCCACATGTGTCTTCTCATTTTTCACATTTAGAAGCACTGTGGAATTTTTTTAGAGCACTAGTTTTATATGCTGCAATGTCATACTCTATGGAGAGGGAATTGTAGCAGTTTAGCTACATGTTAGGACCACTTCTGAGATCATCTCCATCTATGCAGCAGAACTCACTTTTTGGGCTACCTTCCTTTTATCTTCTGCAAAATTCTACGTCACAGGCACAGCTGCTTGTGAGAAACTGCTACCGAGTCTACGCCGGTCGCAGCGCCAGGTGTGAGAACGGTCCTGCGTGGCAGCAGTACAGGAGAAGCTCTTCATGCGCTGTGTGCCGGCCGTACCCTGCTGCTGCCTGGGCTTTGTTCTCCAGGTACCATCAGTTGGGCTGTTTATGATCTTTCTTGTTTCCCTCTGTGGAAACAGGACTTAGCTTGCAATGAATACAATGGATTTGTTTTTAATTAAGGCAGCTGGATATGAGTTACAATTGTTCCTCAAGACCTTGCAGATTTTAAGGACAGACTCTGTTGTTCAGACTGCTGTAGGGTGGTGGCCTGGGAAACGGACCAAGCTGCGTGTGCAGAGGTGTTAGCAGGGGCTGTGAAGCAGCGCGGTCTGATGTTTCTGTGGCAGGTACAGCTGGGTAGAGGGTTTTGTGGCTATACAAAATATTTTCTGAAAAGTTCAAAGTGAGTCATGAAGAAACTACTTGAAAATTCAGGTTGTATTGAAGAGGAGAATTTTATTCTGTTTACCCAGTAGGTGAGGGACCTGTTACCTCCAAGGCGTGAGGCTTGGGTTTGAATCCATCCTCACTGCAGCAGTTTTGAACACAGGAGCTCTTAGAGCAAGCTCTCATGCTGTGTGTACCGCTGCCTGAAGATGTTCTGTCATTTAAAATACGTGTTTTAACAGTGTGGCTCAAATGCGTCCGACTGTCTCGGAGGATACAATGCCAAAATGCTTCTTGTTAGCCTGGTGTTGACCTCCAGCCATGCAAACAGACGTTATGTTCTTATAAGAAGCAGTGGTAGTAAGGTACGGGTTTCGCTAGCCAAGATACTTTCTTGCTAAAGGTAGCTGTTTTTCAGTTATAAGACTGCACACGTATATATTTTTATGACCAGATTCTCAATAAGGTAATGCATCTTTAATTCACTGGAAATTAATGAAGCTGTAGGAGCAACTGAAAATAAATAGTGGCTTCTGTGAGTTAGTGAATGAAATGAAAAGCAAAATAATTTCATTTCTTGTCCAGATATTGGACCCCCTTCCCTTTCCAATATTTAACTTTTGAGTCCTTTGGCGTCTTTTAGAAAAAGAGACACAAACAAACAAAAAACCCCTAAAAAAACCCCACAGAGAGACAGAAAAAGAAAAAACCCACTTTAAACAAAAAATGAAATCACTTAGTTATGCAGATGGTTGAATTTTCCCCCTAGGTATTTGCCCTTGACGCTGAGGGTCAGGCTACTTTATTTTTTCCTCTTACTTGTTGTTGCTCTGACTGGAAGTAGAAATATCAGTGAAAAAGCCAGTCCTGCTGCCTTTTCCAAGCTCCTTGTCTAACCAGGGGAAATAATGAAGGCTGCACAAAAAAGCCTACTCCTAGAGGAATACATCTTAGTATAAACATTTAGTATCTAGCATACAATCTATAATACAGAATGCCTGTCGTCTAAGGGACTGAAGTTGACTGATTTATTCCAAATTTATGATGTTATAATTTTCAGTCTCTAAATAAAGGGCAAATTTAGCATCCAAATTCTTTTTTTCTAGCTCCCTTTTGTAGACTCTAGGTGACAGTGTCAGATTTTATGAAGTGCAGCTTTCTTCCAGACTAGAATAAAAGTACTTGGTTTATAGTGATTTATACAGTGGTTTTATTTTCTTTCACAGATCTTTGGATGCGTCTCCCCCTTTTATTTTTTTCTATTTTAGCAAGAAGCTGATTCTTAGACTAATGATACATTTTCTTGTACAGTGGCTTACAATAAACTAAAATGTTAAAAAGTAAGAATATAAATAAGATTAAGTAGTGTGCACAGAGGTATTAGTATGATTTGGTTCTTATCCAGTGGTAAGGTCTCAAACACAAATTTTAATTTATCAGAGGCCTCCTGTGATAGACAAGCCCTTGAATTAGGTCTCTTTTTTGAGATTGTTTTCTGCTTCTATAGAATGGTTTTTTTCCAGGTCTGCCAGGAGACTGTCTTTGCTGAAGCTAAGGTGGGAAGCATACATGTTGTTTCATGACCACTGGTATTCAGATGGCATAATCTGTTGAAAAATGTGTACCCTATCTGGGGAAAAATGTCTTTCTGAATTCACACCCCTAAATCTATCGAGTGTGTACCTATTTTACAACGTCATACAAAATAATTGGCTAAACTGGATGAGTTGTTGCTTGGTGGTTTGCTGTCTGAAGGCAAAAGGAGGGCTGAATCAGTGAACAGGCAGTCCAGCAATAGCTTTTACCTTTTGATAGCCGCTTTCCTCAAAACACAGATTTGCTGTCCTGGATTTGGACTGGCACTGATTCAGGTGAAGAAGGCATTTTTAGTTTAGATGAAATCAAAACCTGTGTGTGGACGTAGATATTTGGGGATGCTGAAAGTTGCATGAGAAGTCGATGGCAGGACTGGAACGAGAGGCCATATCTCATAGACCTTTTTTCAGTGGGTTGTTTTTTGTGCTGTTGTCCTTGATGTATCACAGCGAGACTTCTGCCGTACACTTTGGAATGAGCTTTGTCATCATGCCTGCTGCATCTGTTCCTGCTTTATAAATGTGATATGTGATGTTCTTATGAAGTGACTGTGCCTCCCTACGTTTGGGTAACATCTAATGTTGGAGCCTGATCCGCGTTTGGTCATGCTATTACGTTAGAGATACTAAATAATATGAAAGCGATACATGTCATGGGTTGTTCCCCAGTCTAATGTTGACCTTACAAGGCTAGGAAAATTCTTGAGAAAACTTTTTACACCAGCCTTCTGAGCTATTTATTGAGTCATCTGTCCCATCCTTTTGACTCCAGGTTTTGGGTTGGTAGCTCCTTTTTGTAAAACTTTTGAGGTTAAATCACCGGGTTGAATTCAAAGAAGCTTAGGCTTGGCCACCAGCCAAAAAGCTCTCGAAGTGAAGCGTCCCAGAAGGATAATGTTTTCAACCTTTCAAATCTCAAATGGTTCACTGCAGTTCTAATTACAGTCTCCCATCAGAATAACCTCCCATAGCAAGAAGTGAAAACAAACAGACAAACAAAAACCCCAACAAAAAGCATAATTTCTCTATGCAAAGATAAGACAATTGATTGCACCCTATAAAGCTACCAATTATACAAGATTTGCTTGATGGGTATTTTGACTGTTACCATAGAATAAAATTCAGGTTTCCAGGCACTATCGCAGTCATCTACTGTGACTGAACAAATGGGATGCTTTAAAAAACATGCAGTAAGTCACTGAGCTTCCAAGAGCCCCAACTGTAAGCATTTAATTGCCATTGACAGTTCTGGCCAATTAAGTCTCTGCAATAATGATCGCATCAGCAAAAATTACTGAATCTTTTATGTTCGGATAACCACAGTTCCTAATTGGAATATGGTTTCAATGAAATCTTTTCTCTCCATTACCAAAACTAACATTAGGGATCAGAGGGATCAGTGTTTCGATCAGTGGGTTGTGAACTTTGCTAGGGGTGAGAAAGGCAATCGGGATTATTGCAAGGCAGTGAAAACATGATAGTATAGTTTAAAGTGAAGAAAATACTGTTGCTTCTCTCCTCTTGCCCCTCAAGATCAGTTGTTCTCTGGTTGTATTTGCACCTTGTAGTGTGGACCTAACGAGACAGAGCCGAGCCTGAGCTACTGTGCTCCTTCTTTCAAAGGGAATTATTAGCCTGATCTTACCCTGGTGTGATATACGATTTCTTGTCAGAAAGATATTCTCTCTTTGCAATGTAAACTGCACTCACTCATAGTTACCAATGCTATACGATGTAGACAGATCTTCTATTAATATCTTAAGCATGTACGTGCTTCAGTGCATTTACATATAGATTCATCTTTATATAAACACATGACAATCAGAGTATTATTCTTACTTCTTGTACTTTAACCCATGTAAAGAAATCATAGCAGTATGGTACTCAAAATAAGGCATGTTTTACATGGAAGTACTAACAAAAACTCTTACTTGACCAGCCTTGGGTTCTATCTTCACTGTCTTGCAGTACCTTTTAGGTATTCTTCAAGCATTAGCTAGAGAAAGGCCTTGTTGGAAGTATTACCTCAGCCCACCAGTCCATCTACTCTTCCTCGCAAGTACTGCAATTTGAAGAGTTCAGTAGGCCTCCCTCTCTTTCACCTGCTCGTTAAGTGTGGGCCTTGAGTGACTGATCCTCTGAATCATCCAGTGCAGGTAACAAGGCAACCCGGTGGGAGCAAACAAGCTGGAATATTCTAGTCAACATGCAAGCTGTCAGGAGCCCGGGGTCTGTGTTAAGAAGGAAGACTCCCCAGTACCGCCGGCTGAATGCCATCTCCGTGGGTCAGAGCAGAAGCCTGATGCCTCGTTCCCTCTGCCGGGGGACTGACACGTGCTCTTGTACTGTGGGATTACCTGATGTTTGCTGTTACGGGCAATACTGTGTCTTTCCACTTTTATGCATCCCTGTTAGGTTTTTATTCTTTGAATTTCAATTTTAAGCTCTTTTTCTTTAGAATTCATATCTCATTCTTTTTAAAGTGATATAGGCTAATTTAATCAAGCAGTCTCTAGAATAATAGGAAAGTTATGCTAATTTTTGGAGATTAAATTGTAGCTCTTTTTTTTGGTCGTGAAATAATGTGCTCTTACTTTATGAGAGACTTGCTCTCTTTTTTATGGAGAGTTGGAATTGTTTCTTTAATACATTACAAGCTCATCAGGAGAGGATCGCACGGAATGAATCCTGCGAGCAAAGGTATTCGACACTGCACCGATGTTAGCACTGCAGCCTGTTACGCCTTTCCAGAAAAGCCTGTGTGGGAATGTGTTTTAACAGGAGGAGCTAAGGCGAGCCTAATATCTGGATTCAGAAGAAGGAAATACTGTGAGTGGCTATTTAAGAATGCTCATTATTTAAAGGTCCCAAAGTTGTTATTGGTGATGCTACAGATGTTTTTATTTGTAGGCTCTGGGCTACAGCACTAGACTGAAACTGGCGGGGCCCGTGTTTGCCGTTACTTTCTGAATAGTCTTCGTCCTTCACTTCACTGCTTTTATCACCAGATATGAAATGGGGATAATGATACTGGTCTAAGCTTAAGTGCTTTGAAATCAGTTGTTAAAAAGAAATAATACAAAACATATTGGTGTGGTACTAGTGTGGTTTGCCAAGGCTACAGAGTTCCTCAGAGATTTATGTGTGCTTTTTTTTCCCTATGTGGGATTTCTGTTTGCATAAGGAGGTTTTCGTAGCAAGATTTCAAACCCTAGCAAGTGCCAGTCACGAAACACTGCTTCATAGCATTAGCTGCAGTGTATACTGATCTTGCATGGTAAAAATGACTGCGTAAGGGCAAGGCACTGGAGAATAGTATCTGCTAACAGTACCTTAAAATAACTTGCTGCTCTTTAGCCCCACGGGCACTGTGGGTTTAGCTTTATTTTGCAATCTGACATTAAGACTGCATCCCTAATTGCATAGCATAGAAGCCACGGTCTCCTCTCAAGCAGGGTAACGTCAGTGGTTCTCCACTGGTCTCGCATTACTCACTCCGTGACCGTAAAGAGAGAGCTTGTCACTAGGATGCGTACAGGGCTGTAGTAACGCTTGTACCTTTTAATAAACAAACACGCATAGGAGTGCTCAGGAAGACATCAAGTTAGATTCCCGTGATAAACAATATGAAGAAACTTTTAATAACACTTGACTTAGTGCAGAATTCAGTGTAAAGCCAAATGATTTTCTTCGCCTGGGGTGGAACACTGAGAGAAAATTATGAGAACAAGGACACGAATTTTTATGGTTTCCAATGCGCCTTTTTCCCGTGAAATGCTTTTTAGGTCTGTGGTAACAATTAAACTGCAGATGAGACTAGCCTGCAAGCCCAGGTTTGCTGAACAAACACAAAGTTTGAAGTATGAGCGCGTGCTTGAGGCCAGAATTCAGACCTAAATGTGTGAGCATCCAGTGCGTGGAGCGCTCAACTGGGCAATGGGACATACGCGTCCTAGACATACCTCTGGTGTTATCTGCTGTGTTATTTCTTCAAAGGCAGTTCTCTCCAAGGATCCTTTTTTTTTTTCCCCCTCTTTTGCCTCATTTTGTTTGTCTGCAGACTATGAAAATCCACAGGGATAGAAATTCCTGTGTTTATTCCAAGTGTTTATCCTTATCCTGTCTATGATCTGTAAGCAATATGATAATGGAAACAACAGACATTAGTTCAAGTCCTAATTTTATTTCTTATGGAAACTTGTATCTGTTTAGGTTTTTTGCTTCTAGGAGGAGGCTGAGTAGGTGACAATACTTTCCCTTTAGTGATCACTGTCACTTTCTGCAACGTTGACCTCATTTCTTGTTCTGCTCTGCTGCCAACCCGGGGTCAGCTCCTGGTGTCCTCTCTCTCGCTGCTACCCCTGTATCTTTCCAGCAATAGAGCAGTTTCTCTTCTTGAGCAAGAGAAGCAAGGTTGATGGTCAGCTGGTGTTACTGCTTCTGTTTTCCCTGACCTCTCTTCCCTGCTGCACAAATGAAATAGAGATCATCCTTTACATTGCACAATCTCAATTCATACTCAGCAGTGCCGGGGTCAGTTAATGGAATCAGAGTTTCTACCTGTGGGTCACAAGATCAAATTGGGCTCGCAGTGGTAATGATCAAAACTGGCTGCAACCGAATGGCTCTTTCGGTGTCCTGCAAGGAAAGAGGCCAGCTCCAAGCCTTGCTCTCTTCTAGGAACTCTACAGCATTTCAGTCTCGGGTGTCTCTTCTGCTTCAGTTAACTAAACTGGAGCTGAATTAGCTTTAAGGTTCATCAGTTTTGTACCTTCCATGGGAATTGAACTTGCTAATGAAAGAAATGAAAATACAGTGTAAATTCAGATATTTGGTTCTTGAAAATCAAGCGCAGTATTATAATGCACATTAGGGCCATGATTTTGTATGTGTGGTAACTTCTATACATGGGATTTTTTTAAATGAGTGTACATTTATGTGTGCTTTAAATCCGTTTTGCGTGGTTAGAGTGCCATAAAGGAGCATTGGCACGAATTATAATCTTACCCATTTTTCTTTTTTTAAATTTTCACCTTTTGCAAATTTGTCCACATATGTTAAGTAAGTGTGGATCAGAAAATGTCTAATAGATGACTCACTTTGGTTAATAAATGTCTTGGTCTGTTTTAGTCCTTAGTTACTTGAGCTGACCTACTCCGGTCAAATCATCTTTGCATATCATGAAATATGTTAAGAAAGTTTGATGCTCCAAATTGCTGCAGATTTGCATTGCTACACGGATACTTTTAAAAACCCAATTATAGCAGAGGAGCCTCATACACAAGAGATTTACCAACTCACTGCACACATCTGTGACTACTTTACCTGGCACAGGTTGAAAAATAGTGAGGGGAAAAAAGAGACTATTTGTGGCCATCTGATTAGATTTTAGATTAAAGATAGAACAGTTGCAAAACAAAAGGTATTCTGAAGTTTAGGATTCATGGGAATGTAAACAGATCCCTTTAAAGCCTTTTATAGTGAGTAAGGAAACATCAACAAGCACAAGTAGTTCAAAGAACATGAAATCAGATGCTTCTCAGAAGGGTGGCTCTCATTGCTGTTTATATCTTCTGGCACTGTCACAGCAGTGTAAGAGAGCACCGTGTAACTGGAAATTATGTCCAGGATATTAGGAATTTTGCGCATACCAAAGTGACTCCTGAGTACTAAGTTTTCATTTGGGTCAAGAAAAACACTCAATTTATAAGGCTGTCAAGATGTTTCGGGCCACTGACTTTTGTGTTTTGCTTCTGAGAGTAGTGTTAACTGATTTTTAAATGAAAACCAGTAATTTCATGTTACGGAAAGTGGAATTATTGATGGCATTTTGTTGACAACTGTTGATGATTTTTTCCCTTGAAAGCCAGTTTTGTCTGTAAACATTTTCCAGCACAGATCCAAGTTCAGGTTCCTACATGGCTCTTGTAAGACTGACTTAGAGGACCCAATATATAAACGTTAAGCTAAGTTTCTTGAATACAGTATGTAATCCCTTACCTTTATATTCATCTTACTGTTTACAGTGGAAGGACCATCTATTTTTCCATCCAGTTGCTCATGAATAAATAATATGACATGCTGTCTCCTCAACAACTGCTTTTCTTTCATTCATTCTGCCAGTGATGCAGAAAGTCACCACACATTTGCATATGAAATACAAATTCCACATCACATTTGTGTATCCTGGACCAATGCACAGGAGAATAATGAACCACCAAGCAGTGCTCTTAGATCTCTGTGGGCCAGGTAACTTACGTGAACGTGGCTCAGGTGGTGGCCTATGGAAATTGTTGTTCTCTTATTCAGATTTAGTGTAAATTTAAGCATCCAGCATGCCCCTGCCCTTTGGAACTATCCATTTGAGCATCAGCAGTGTTTTATAGCTTGCCTGTCATCATGGAAACTGTTGGGGTCTAAACTGCTGGAAGATCATTGCACTTAAAACTGAGCACGTCTTGTGAATTGGAGGCATTGTGCAGAATAAAGAGGACTGAGCAATAAATTTGTATATCGTAATTGTCTGTCTGTGTTATAGAAAGATTGCCTTTCAAATGTGTCTTTTCCAAATTTCTCTTATTGTTGTTTCTTCAGGGCATAAAGGTCTTTGAAAGAAAGAGGAAAAAATAACAACAGCAAAACTATGTCTTTGTAATGGTAAGAAATAGTTACATAGAATATGGGAGTCTGAGAAATGTTTAAAAAAAAAAAAAAACAAACCCAAAAAAACTCAACAGAAACCCTACAATAGAACAAAAAAAAGATCTTCAGCGTACCAGGACATATGCACATGCCATTCTTTTGAACTCTGAATGCTTGTGTGTCCAGTGCTTATGTCCTACGCCATGGTGTCTCTAAAGCTGTCCTGTGTACACCACAACTGCGTGTTGACTCTAGTGCCCATTGCTCCTCTTCTTTGTGTCGAGAATACCCGAGTCTCTGAGCCACCAAGGGTCTGAATTTCTCTCTTGAATCGGGGCAACAGGAAAAGGGCTTCCACAACTTGTGGGACGCAGCATGAATCACATCTGCCTTGCAAAATTTCTCTGGCAGTTCAGTTATAATACACAGAGTTGTGCAAGGCTGTATATTTTTTAAAAAATAAAAATTAGGGCTTTAAATGTCAGAGATGTACATAATATATAATGATCCATTAGAGAAATATAGGAAGCACTGGTATAAATATCTGAAACATAGGCAAAAAAAAAAGTAGTCTTGTTGGGCAACTGTGATATAAACAAGGTTGAACTATAGCTAGGTGGCAAAATCTTGCAAGAGAAGAAGGCTCTAGCAACCCAATGGTGTGAATATTTAAGTGCTTATACCCCACTGTGCGTATTTTTACATGAGAAGAGAGTTAAGATTGTTGGTACAGTATAGAGGTTTTAGACATGCAGGAAAAGTAAGTTTGTAAGAACTATAGATGGGCATAGATGATGAAGGGTAAACCTAGAGCAATGAACTCAAATAGCAGATGAAAACTCTTGTCTGTTTGCTTACAGCATATTGGTACATCCACTCGTGAAATCTGGGTCTGTGCCCAGTTTTGAAATTCAGGATGGAAGTCACAGCGAAGGCAACCCACACTTATGTGCTGTAGAAATTCTGAATTTTTCCATTTTAATTTACAGTTCATTTTAGATGTGAAATTTAGAGTGATTTATTGTTGTCGTTCTTCTGACTGGATGTAATCTGGTGCCCAAAGCCTTTTGAGTAGGGCAGGGTGTTAAATGGCTTGAGAGAATCAATGCATTCTTTTGATTGCCGTAATGTGTAAATCAATTAACAATATCAAAAGATAAAAAGCTGAATTGGCAACGAGGGCAAGGTGTTCTGTTTGGGTTTTTTTTTCCCTCTTCTAGATAGAGACATGCTTTTGCTAACATGTAGGAACCACTGGCAAGTCCTGAAATGTCAGCTTTGTCAGTGGAAAGCGTAAGTAATTGTAGACAAGACAGCAATAACTGGAAAATCAGCTTTCATTAAATATAAATAGTATGTTTTGGGAGAGTCCTAAGGAAATGAGATAGCTTGTTTGAAAAATACAAATAAAATCCTTAATCGGGTATCCAGAAGGAAAAGAAGGCATCTCTATTATGGAAGAACACATTAAAATTTTCCAAAGAAGGTCTGAAACTAAGACTCAAAGGCAAGAAATCAGAACTATGCTGCTTAAACTTTGAGGAAACTTTTGTACAATTCCACCTTGAAATAAATATCAGCGTTTTCCAAAGTGTTGGGTTTTTTGGCTGTCTTTAGAGTGCTGTACTCTTTGAAATCCTGGCTATGTATCCCAGTAGGGGCTGCTAAGTGTGAACCATTTAGGAACATCTAGCCCCCACCAACTGGAAAAATTTGACCATAAAACTAACATATGTAGAAAATGCCAAAGATATTTAAAAGAAATAAACAAGTAGGAATTCTAATGCTGGAATATTATTGAAGTGACAATATGTGGACAGGTTTCCATGATAGTGAGGAATTTTATTGAGAATAATCCGTTAAGTTACTTCCTGCAGGCTGTTGAAAGTTTCCGTCTTGCATGTGGTCAGTTGTGATGTAGCAGTTGATGTCATTTGCGGAGACGATTTCTTCCCAATAATAAGTTTATGAATTGGAAAAGCAAAGTCTGAGCCTCCATGTATTTTTTTTTTTCTTTTAGGAGCCCTTAAAAAGATAAAGTCTTCTGCTTTAATAATATCTTTTATTGTATTTACAGTTAAAATGCTACTTCTGTGTTTACTTCTGTTTCCCTTCCTTTTTGCCTCTCTTTTTTTTTGCTTCATCTTT
>NW_009613576.1:46034-68094 GCF_000690535.1 Cariama cristata
TATAGACTTCCTTTTGCTTTGCTTATGTGGAAGTAATGTTCAGTGAGACTCTTTTCTGGAACTAATTTGGGCAACTTTATCAGCAAATTCACACTGAATGAAGCATTTTACAGTATCAGTTTAAATCCAGACAATAGCAAGCTAAAAAGTGCATGTTTTCCTTCAGTTGCTAATTTATCTGTTGCTAATTAAAGGGAGGACCAGATCGAATATTTGTTTTGCTTTCAAACTATGATTTACACCTGTTGGTAAGAGCAATTAAATTTTTAATTCAATAAAATATACTCCATTTTATTTATGCAGAGATTTGATGCTTATATATTAGTGTAAGTCCATCCAGATGAACAAAGCCCAAATGGTAAGGGGGAATCCAATTACTTTTGTCTCAGCCAACAAACATGCTCCTCTAATTAAAAGTCTGCATGGAATATTTATAACTAAGGAGAAGAAGAAAAACTCCCAACAGTAAGTGTGCCAAAACCAATGAGTGCAGAGTGGAAATCCTCCGAGTAAGGGAATTGTAAACTTTTCTATAATGTTTGTCTTTGTTTTCCCAGCTCCAAGGGCCTGAATGACAGTCCGGATAAAATATATATAGTGTTATTAAATAATAAATTGTTGAATTCACTGCAGAAGTTACTAGATGGAATTGTGTCGCTTGCATTATGTAGGTCAGAAGATGGTTATAACGTTACTTACTCATCTTAAAAAGTGCACGAACGCCTAATAGATCTAGGTGTGAGTCCGTCCAGAGAACCCAGGGGTGCTGAGGGCTGACTACAGATGAGCAGCTGATCCCAGACCTAGAATAAAGTTTCCTTTTCCTCAGTAACCTCAAAATGCCTCTTAGAGTACTTTTCATCAGTGGATTTTGAAGGACCTGGCATCATTGCTCCCATGCTACAGATTTGTGGGGACGTGGAAAAATGCACTGCCTTACAAAAGGGTCACCTACAGCAAGTGCCAGAGCCAGAAAGCAAGATGAGTCTCTGGATCACTGCTCTCTTCTCTTCCCTGCCTTACCCTTTCCTGCGCTTGGGTTGTTTCTGAGGTTTTATGCACCCTGCTGGCATTCACAAATATCCTTCATAGTGGCCCTTTTTTGTGAGGTTTTGAGTTTAACATGCTAAGCAGCCCTGAAGTGAGCAGTTACCCAGCCCTGTGCGGCACACAGCAGCATATGGATTAATAATGCTCCTCAAAGCGGGGTCTGTAAAAGCTGTGGGTGACGAGCAGGTTTCAGGAAGGGTCCCTGTTGTCTCTCTATATGGGGAAAAGGAAGCTTTGCCTGGTTCCAAGAAATGGAAAATGAACGTTTTATACACAGTGACATATATTTTAATCGGGTTTTTTTTTTTCAACCAGTGATGTTCCTAATTATGTATTATACAATCTCATTCTTGCAGTGATTGTAGTTTGTTTATTTTTTTTTCTCCTGTACTTTCTTCCTGGAGTACTGACCATAACACTGTACATGCTCTTATGGGGAGAAAAAAAAAAACCAGCCCAGTTGGGTGGTATGTGTCCTCCAAGTCATCTTTCTGTTGAATGGAAAAGAGATGGGAGCAGCTGGGAGCAGATAGGAATATTATGCTTCATTTAGATCATCTTTATCTGAATGAAGTTCACCTCATATTTCCTGTGAAGTCTCTTCACTTTGCATTTCCATAATTTCATTGCTTGAAACAGTGGCTCTGAAAACTGCTATTTATAGCACAGCGTGGGCTGGGGAGAGAAGAGAAGAAGGGGTCTCGCCCTCTCTTGCCCTCATTTAGCATATTGCTCGAATAGGTGGGTTGGGAGCCCACTAGCAGCTGTTAAAATGAAGGGTTTGCGTTCTCCAGCTGCCGATAGCCTGCTGCAGACCCACTCCTGTAATCCAAAAGAGAAAACAGCCCAAACTCGGGTGCTCGTGTGCCACTGCCATTGCCTTCCTTAGAAATCCCTGCTATGGAAATGGCTAACCTAGCTATAAAAGCCTTAGACAGGCTCTATGTTATCTATGTAATGCTATTGGAAAGGCTTTTATTTTACTAATCTGTGTTGTAGCTATTTAAAAACTAATCTCTATAGAATTAATTTTATACAGAACCTTGTGGATTTTTATCTTTGCAAAAAGTTCCTGTCGGTTTGATAGAGCTTTTATTTTTTTTTTTTTGGTAGTCTTTTGGTTTAGAGAGGCATGTTAATTGATGGAGGCAAATTCAAATCTCTGAACCTCAGAGGCATTTGTTTATCATTAAATATATGTACGCATGATATATTTAAATATATGTGTTTAAGTCAGAGTTTATAGCAGCATCTGCTACAATAGACTGCATTGCACAGTTCTGCAATAAGTATATCCTTCTGATATTTTTAGCACCTCAGCTAATACATCCACTCTGCTGACTGCCAGTATAATTATAGCAATCATCATCTTGTTCCAAAAAAAAAAAAAAGGAACTAACCAAACTTTCCTAACTTGCAGGGACTTTTGAACTGCTTCCCTGTGCTCTTGCTTTGAGTAGGAGGGAGTTGGAGTGTCCTGTGGGAAGCGGGCCGGCGGTGACGGGGCGAACGGGGACTCTTGCAGAGTCAGCCTCTTGTACAGGGCCTGTCTTCTAAAGATTCTGGGTTGTTACAACAGGTTTGCTACTCTACCTGATAGGGAAGAAGGCAAGTTATAATTTAATTCCTCAAGGGTTGGAAGAGTAACAACGTTAGTAGGAATATAGATGGTTTTTTCTGTTGCTCCAGGTTTCCAGAGTTTTCTTTTGATCTTGTATGTATCTTTTTTTGTAGTATGTTGCTCTAGGGGAAAAAAAAAAAACACCACACCCCAGAATTGAATATTACATGATTACATGAAATATCTGACCGTCTTTTTCCTTAATGATTCCTAACAATTGGATTTTTTGTATTTTAATTATTGTGGGGACTTAATAATGTACTATAATTTTCAATGTGGATGTGCCTGCAGCATGTTTTTCAGAGGGACACTGATGTTGCTGTCAATGCTCCATTTTCTGATTTTTTGAGCATTCCTCTTTGACGTTTCTTCCTCTCCTATCAGAGACCTATGGCAACAAAATGCAGAAATGCTTTTCCTTTTACCGTAGACTTAAAAAAAAAGGGCATGAAGGAAATGGTCTTGCTCTTCAGTGTAAAATATTATGGTTTTATTGCTGAGGAGAGTAGCTTGGCAGGAGCAGAAGAAATTTCAGTTTGGAAAAAGATAAAGGGAAAGCTTTAAAATATTTTTTTCGTAGTAATTTTAAGGAGCTAAGTTTTCTGAACTGGATGCAAGAAGTCATTAAGCTGGAATTTGGATTTGCATCATGAAATGCACATAATAGAATCTGTATGTGTGACAGAACTTTCTCCATCGCTAATGAAAGTTCATTATGGATCTTTGCATATTCTCCTCAACAAGGCCAACTCATTCTGCCCCAGTAGATCAATTAACTTTTCTTCGCCATCTGTTCGGCCAGCCATTAGTTCTGTCAACATTGCATCTTCTGGTGGCTTTCAACAACATAAGGGCTTTAGGAAGCTGGAGAGGAGGCAGGTGTCAGTGGTGTGCTGGAGTGTGCTTGCTGTACGCTGTATTGGCAGACTGAAAGACCTTGAAAAGAGTCTTGAAAAGAGGACTTGCCAATGAGGGACAGTGATTCTATTTGTAGCTTATTCTTCAGTCAAATAAATGTTGGATTTGGTTCTCAGTTGTGGTTTTCAGACTCATGGAAGCAAACTGTCACTTCAGTTGTAGCCTTAGCAGAAACTTGATTCTAGTTTTGTAAAAAAAAGTGATGTAAACTTTTCGTGACCTTCAGTGAGATTCGGATCAGCCCGTAGGAGACCGAGGAGTATGGGCCTACTGAATTATGGAAGGGCTTTGAACAGTGTACTGTGCTCAGAAGCTCCCACTCAGAATGTCACGTCTTTGTTAGCAAGACACAAAAAGTTGAAGACTGTTGAGAACAAGGGCACCAGATAGCTACTGAGTCTTTTTGAAAGTTTGTCTGCTGAGAGCTCTGCCCCAAGCTACACCATGTACTTAGGTAGCTATGAAGGTTTTTCTCATCTCCTGATGCTCCTGTAGAATGGAACACAGAAATATAGCTACAAAGGGTATACCATAGATTATATGTGCCAGTGTTAAAAGACGCTTGTAAATCCTTGTGTAGAAAAAGGGAGTTTCAACAGATAGGATGTTTTTTGGGTACAGTGCCTCTGTAGAACATCACCTCTTTGGCACTGCGTAAGGCTCAACATTTCTTTTTCTTTTTGGAGAATACCAGTGCTGCTTTTTACTTCTGAAATAAGTTCTTAGTGGCTATCCTGCATTCAAAAATAGTATTGTTCGGTGCTCGGAACTCCCGGTCATCCATGCAGTAACGAAGTGGTATGTGCAGGAGAATACAAAGGAACCCTAGGAAAGAAATCTATTTACTGTTCGAGAGGATTTTGCCATACAGAAAAGCAGAGAGGAGAGTTTTATTTTTAGATCATGAAAAAACTGTCAGGCATCTCTTAAAACATGGTATCACGCTTGCTACGTTATCTGCCATGCCAAGTAATTGAGCTTCAACTTCAAGCACCCTGCAGATATTTTGCCTTCTGTCATTTTATGTGAAATACAAATACGGAAGCTACGGTCTGTAGGGTTTCTTCCTTACTTGTTGCGTAAGTTAGAAGGCAGGTACAGTGGGTGAAGCAGGGGATTGTGCACAGGGAGAGGGCTACCTTCCGTTTAAAGTGTCCGAATGCCACCCTGGAAGAGGAGGTGATGTCCCTGGCACTGACATAGGGTTCCTACTTGATGGTACTGAGATTCACTGAAAGGGCCAGAGATAACCCCAGAAAATAACGCTGGCATAGCTGTTCATATCACAGTGAAACAACTTATGGAATGGATCCAACTGAAAAATAGCCTATTTATTAACCTTCTTGAGGTGCTTTTAAGCTGGATTCATTACCCAAACCAATTCACCATGCAAACAAACATGCTGTCGAATGGGAAGGGATGTTGTGAGAGCATGAGTGAGTGGTCAGGACAGAATTGGAGATGTTTTTGAAAATAGTCTTGTCTAATCAGATTGTAATGACATGTAGTGACCACCTTCTTGCCACATGATCCATGAATTCACGTCAGATTTTTTTAATGAGGAAACTCTGTGTACATAAAATTATAAGGGAGGGGGGAAAAAAAAAGATTGTTTCCTGTTTTCCTCCTGTAATGAGAATGACAGTAACTCATATTAGGAACGAAATGGTCTGGAAAATTATAGTTAAGAGAAAACAAACATTTTGTTCTGAAAACACAAACTGAAATGCAGCTTTTAAGAAAGAAGGCAAAAGTATTCATGACTACCATTGAAACATCAGAAATTGTTTCCTTCAGAAGTATTTGGGGTTTTAGGACAACTCAGAATTCCAGGAAGAAATCTAACGTAATTCACTCCACAAATCTTCTATTGTTGTGTTCCTTTCTTCTGAAAAATGTTGGGTTTAATCTGAGTCTTTTAGATGTAAGCAAGCATCCAAGCGACTCTGCTAATAACTGGCTGTTACGGTGTCTCTTTCTGTAGTTTGAGGTTTGGGGTCTTTTTTTAAAAACTCAAAAGGGTTTCATCCAGTACAAAATGAGATTGCTTTAGATAACTGATGGAAATTTTCTTTAGATACCTAAAGTTTCTTTTGTTATTGTGGCTTAAGGTTCCTTATTCTGTGGATGGAAATTCTCAAGCTGGACATGAAGTTGTTTACAGAATCAGGTGCTCTGTACAGGTCTGACAGCATAGTGAGACACCTACTAAGACAAAACCATCCCATATGTTCCAAAATATTCCATATTCTTAATTGAATATATAGTATGGGTCCCTGGCTTTTGACAGATTTTCAGCTAGAAATTCTCTATCTCATAGAAATGCTTGTAGGTATAGTGCTACTCCCACTCTTCAGTTGTTTTCAGTCCAAAAAGCCGCATGTAAGATGAACGGGTCTGAAATAGGCTCTGCACAGTGAACGTGCCCAAAAGTCCCATTGATTTTTCTAGTGTCAGGAGTTTGTTTGTAGGGGGGCAACCAGAAATAGGATAGATCCTGTGTTACCTCTAAATGCCATGCATTTTGAAAAAACTGGAGATTTGTGGTGTATTTAATGCATCATAAATAATATTTACAGCTTGATGCTGTTCAGTTTCTACTATGTTGAATAGTCATAGGAGAAAAATATTACTAGCAAGCTTTTAAGTCACTCAGAATCTTATCTAAAACCCTTTTAAATCTCTACCCTACAGAGCCCAGCTCTCCTTAGTCTGTATAAGGATTAACACCCGCTTATGCCTGGCCCTAGGTCACGGCTCCGATGTGCAGGTCTTGGTATGTTTGTATGGGCTGAGAGAAAAGTGTTGTTTATCTGCTGGAAGAGCCGGGTGCTGAGTTTACTATTGCCCAAGGCCTCTCTATGCTTCTATCATAATGCCATTAATAAAGAATTAATAACAGAAAATCAAAAGAGCCTAGAGCAAATATCTTCCTTGAAGAACAACTTGAACAAATAAAACAGCAAAATTACATCTTTTTTTTCTGTGCATTAATGTTACCTAACTTGTTATTGCTCAGTAGTATTACAGACCTCTGGCTTTCACAGTTTTTCTTTCATCTCTGCAGAAATGAATCAATATTAACAGCAATATGGTTTCAAATAGTAATAATCTTTACTGAATTCTTGTTTCCTGTGAGATAGGTTACTTTTCTACACAAATGGTTCCTCTGGGCCCTTTCTCACTTGCCACTCTGCACCCGAGTACCTCAGTAAATCCATTGTTATGTCAGATTTTACCTTATTTGTCAATATTGTAGCCAGCTGTTTCTGTCTCTGTGGTTAATGTCTTCTTCATGCTTCCCTCAGAATTTCCCACTTTCCAAGTCTTAGAAATTAGTTTTAAAAAAAGAAGGAAAAAAACAAAACAAAACAGGAAACCCCAAACAAACCTGAAAACCTCCAGCTTTACCATTTGGGTAAGCGGGCAAAGCCAGCGGAGCCCGCGAGGACGCTGTACCCCTGCAGGTGAGTTCCTGGAGTGGGCTGGGAGAGAGTGGCCTCCACTCCTCATTCTCTCTCGCCCATTTCTTCGGTCGTTGTAAGCAAGTCACTTCTCTAGCGTGTACCTGGACCCCTTCCTTGGCATCATGTCACAAGGGGAATGATGGGTAGACCTCTTTTACAAAATAATTTGAGGTGTGTGGATGAAAAGAATTAGATGTAGGCTTTTGGTGTTATGATAAATGTTTATTAGTTGGGTAAATGCCAATCTGATAAGGTGTTCAGTGAATTTAAGTTCTCTTGTTGACATGAATCCTTGAAGGAGGACTAAACTGCGGTGAACGGAAACATACTTTGCTTCTGAACAACAATGCTTACATTTCCTTTTTGTTCATTAACTTGACCGTTTTAATTAATGCATCTTAAATTTCCTGAATGTGCGTCTGTAGATGAGCGTAAGATCTCCGTGGAGGGGTGTCTGGGTACTTCTTCAAATTGGGCCTTTGTTTTCCAGAGCTTTCCTAAATCAATGCAAAGAAAACACACAACAGAAAAACAGGCTCTTGTAAAATCAAAATTAACATCAAAAAAATACTTCTGATTCTAGTTCCCTCAGTTTGACCAGGGGAATGAATAGATTATTAAGACTCAATATCCTTATATCATCTCCTGACATCAGTACAGAGAGGAAATAAGTATCCAAATCACTAAATTGCTTCAAAGCTGCTTGGCAACTGCAAATTACAAAATTATCATCCAACTCATTTATTGTTTCTTCCAAAGAAGAAAAGAAGGAAGAAAACCAGTTCAGGATTATCACAAGGAGTAAATCGTGTTGCAGGCTGTACTGTAATAGCATCAGGGCTTCATCAGAAAAATGACAAAACACAAACCATGCAATAGTTATATTAATAATAATAAAAACCAGCTGTACTTCCTTTTGTCTTTGTCCTTTTCACTCCCTTTCAGCCTCACAGCAAACCTGAATATGAATATAACTTAAATGTGGTTGGTCTTATCCGTGAGTACTTCTGTATGTGAAGAGATTATATTGACCGTACCTTTTTGGTCTCTTTCCTGCTTGCTTCTAGCTGGTAACCTGGAACTGTAATAGAAGAAGACAAGTCGCATGTAGGGAGAGTTTGTGGGTCATGCATATAAAAGAGTCTCTCTAAAGGACTGCAGGGAGAGAACCTTCTGTGGATAATTAAAAGTAGCTTAAAAAAACATCTTTTTGTTCCATACCCATTAGCATATCTTATCCTGGGCAGAAATAATCTGCTAAATGTTAACAGTCTATTTTCCACCTCAATATTCAATGACTTGTAGTAGGTTAACAAGAGTGAAGTGAGGTTACAGTTTTTTTCAAGCAGCAGCCACGACAGGCTTTTCTCTGTGTAGTACAGACTAATACATTCTCACAATTTTCTGTGGGCTGTGTACCTGCTCTACATACCCGTAGCCAGGACTGCTGTTGTATGAATCTGAGAACCTGTGCAGGCAGTTACGTGTTGTGGGTTTCAGCGCTGGAGGGATGAGGCTGCTGTCGTGCAGCTTCGCTTTCTCTGCGGACGTTGCTGCCTGCCCGCCCATGAAGTCTGGGAGGCACAGGGTGCTGCTCCCAGTATGAATTCTCCTCCTTGAACTAACAGACGTGCATCTCGCCATCTCTTTTTCTGCGTTTTTTCCCCTGTCGTTTTTCCCTTTGCTGTTTTCCTCTGGTTATAGTGTTTGCTGTTTATTATCCAAATTAACGATCGTCTCTACGCTTTTATTTTGTGACTTGTGTATACTTGGTGCTAGATTAAGTTCTTCCAGTAAGGCCTGAATTTGTCAACTGCAGCACTTAAAACAGTATGTCCTGAAGTTGTGTTTCAGGAAGTGGATTAAAGAGAGGTCAACGCTGAAACCTCTTCTTTCACAATCATTTTGTTATGTAGAAATGAGATAGCTTTCTGGAAATGCTATTACATCCTCTAACTTCTTGAAGAAGGGTCTCAAGAAAATTTTGTACTGATTTCAGTATTTAACAAATCTTGGAAAAAAAAGGAAAAAAGGCAGTTCTGAGTCAGTTCACACTAGTCTCTAGTTTCGTAGGACTGTCTTAGGCTACAATTTTCTTTGGCTAAAGGAGAAGTTGTGTGTCATGGCTTGTCTTGAGTAGTAGTACTGGTAAAAAATTTTGTTAGCAGTGGCTTTCTATTGGTAAGTGATGTCTTGGCACAATCTCAGTCTTTTTCTTTGCCATGTTTTGCTTTATTTTTACAAAAATATGTTTTCTCTTCAAATGAAGATCTTTTCCCCAGAAAAGAAATTGTGTCTTTTTTCCTTCTAAAGTCAGTCCTTTGTGTTTATAAAAGGATCAAGAGACTTTTGACTTAAACACAGACAACTCAAAAGTGCATTTGAAGGTTCCTTAGATGAGAAACCAAAAAAGAGCAACAGGAGAGAGAGCTTTTTAACAGTGATTATCTTGCAGTGCGTTGACAGATTCTGATTAATGATTACACTGCCTAAACTGCCAATATAACGCAGTCATTTTGCAAGTCATTTATTATATTTGCAGTTACTGTTAGCAACAACATCTTTTTCTGTACACGTTTTATTACTTGTAAGAGTATGGTAACACTGCGTTGTTCTAAAAGGTTATTATTATCGTGAATGTTAGAATGCTAAATTCCCTCAGTTAGGGTGTTCTGAGGTCACCAAAGATAACATTAGCTCCACATAGACTACTTTTCGATGGATTTTGCCTGAATTTCTTCATTTAAATATGTGAAATTTTTTCTTGGTGCTCCAAAGCGTTATGGAAGGACTTTGTACGCAGCTCAGAGGGGAAGCTGCCCTTGCCAGTACGGGACTGGGCTGAGGTGTAGGAGTGCTACAGACGTGTCCTCTGTCTGCCACAGACTTTGTGAGGATCCTTAGTTGAATCATCTGTCCTCACATTATTCCCATTCTCCAAATTCTACTTGAAAGGATGGAAAAGGGAAGGAAAATCTCAAAACGGCACTCTTTGTGTTCTACAGGTAGCAAAGTGGGACAGGGAGACACTGGCTTTTTCAAGACAGAACAAATGGAAGGTGAACTTTTGCTGCTTCTGCTCCTTTCTGTAACCAGAAGATCAGCTGTCCTTTCCAAAATGTACCAAATGCTTTATTCGTTATGCAGGTGTCTCAAATCTTAGCGTGGTGCTAGCTTTCCATTTTTAAGAGCTCTTGAAATCGTTTGTTAGAGATGTGAAATTGCTCAGGGTACCTTGTCCTTTCTGTGTTAAACACTGCGACACAAAGGAGGAGCACTGCATCCCAGCTCAGTCTGCCATCTCCTCATCTGCCTTGCTGATGCTTGTCCCAAACAACTGTTCCTCTGGTGGAGTTTAAGCTGAATATTCTGTGTTTATAGAAACATCTTTTGGTGCAGCAGGTAGGCACCATCTACAGGCTATTAATGGTTTTTTCAAAATAAACTCTTTGTCCAGGCAGTCAGCTCTTAGAGCTTGTTGGGGTTGGGCTGGGTTTTTTTTCACCTGTTTCTTTCCCACTTACTACTTTATTGAGAAACTTTTTGCTTCTTAGTCATGAACAAAGGATAATAGAACAACCGGTGTTTTCTGCAATCAGTAAATAATGGAGAGCTGGAAGGGAGGAAATAGGAAAGCTATTGAGAGAAGTAAATGAAAATGGAATTACGTTGCGCTACAAGATGCAGATATACTGAAAGCAGTTTTAGACATAAGAGGCAATACTTTCTGTCATTTGTATTTAGGTCTTAGGATGGGTTGATGCTTTTTGCTTTGTCTCAGTGTTAACCCTTTATTAATATCTCTGTCATGGATTTCACTGTTTTATACATTTGCTAAACATATCTGAACAATGGAAAGAGCTTTTTATTAGAGTTTTTAAAATGAGCTGTCCTTTCTCAGTGATGAGAAGAGGAAGAATACAAAATGGATGAGAAAGAAAATTAAAATGTACAAATTGTGCACCCTTGAAACGATGTTGAGCTGACATACCCTATCTATGCAGTATAATCTAGGTGAGGAGTAGAATGTAAAGATTTTTCACAGCTTTTTTTTCAAGTCCTTATCCAGACTCCTTCACTGGTAGTGAATGATGTCTCCTTAAGGGCTTTGGTCATTGACAAAGTACTTAAGGAAAATTGTATCATCTCCCATTTTGCAGCGGTGTAAAAATGAGGCACAAAGAACTGATGTGGCTTGCCTGGAAATGCACTGCAAACAAAGAGCAGAGATAGTATCCCGAGTGGCCGAGTAAGGATGTCTGTGCAACACGCAGGTTAAATGTTTGCTTGATATGTAGCACAGAAGTGTGAAAGAGTCACCTAAAAGGCCTGTTCCTTTACCTCAAAACCTGCACGTTCTTGATGAAGACCCAGAGTTTACCTCGCATCCTGGGAGACAAAATATAGCCTGTGGAGAAGTGTCAGCAAAGGAAAGCGTCTATAACCTTGGCTGTACTTACCCCTCTACTATTGCTTCCAAGAAGAACACAACAGAGCCAGAATTTGCCACTTATTGAGAGGGGTTTAAACAGTCAACTCCTGTTTATGTTTTCTCAGAAATAGCTCTGAACAGAAACACTACCAGGGAAATGGAATTTGCTCTGGGCTTATCTTTTTATTGTGACTTATAGGGATTCTGCCAGGTAAATGTTTGTAGACTCACACAGGTCTGGAAATTGCTGCTATCATCTTGATGACAAAAATATGGACTTTTATTTGTGCCTTCTGGGAGCCACGAGGTTAAGAAAATAACTTAATTTTTTTCTTCATTTCTCAGAGTGCCTTTTGAAGGGAGAAATACACACATCAGTCCTAGAACCACTGATCAGAACCCTGCCCTATCTCACCCCTCTAAAAGTGATGACTAGAAAATTGACAGCCAAGCTAAAAGGGGAGGAAAGAAAAACTAGAGGGGTGAGCGAAGGACACTTTTAGCTCCTCAGAATTCAACCCATGCCACAGGAGTGGTTAGGGACTCAGTTAACCTGTATTTTATACGCAGTTCTGTTCCTTGTCTGCCAGATCACCATGTGTTCCTAAACCTCTTGGATGTTTTTGACCATCACTTCCATTATTCTACATTTTGAAGTAAGTTGAGGTTGAGGACCCATCTGTTTGTGGCAGTCCAGCTCCGAGTTATTTACAAGGAGTCAGGTTTCTTTCTGGGGGATACATGATTAATAATTCAGGACTACTGAAGATGATTCCTGTTTGGTCCCCATCTGGGAAAACATGGATCATGTTAGGAGAACATCAGTCCCGGCAAATTATAAAACAGTCACAGCAAAAGTCGCCCTCTGTGTTGGTAAAAGTGTAATATGGATCCCCCATCCTAAATACCTGCTAAATTTTGTATTTTTTCTTGTGTGTGTGGATCCTCAGATTGATTCTTGGGATGTTAAAGGTCGCCTAATAATGTTAAAGCATCTATAGAATAGTTGCAAGCTAGCTAGATTTCGTAACGTTTTTCATTTGTGTTGACTGGGCTTTTCATTTCTTAATCTTGCTCAAGAATAACTGACAAAATCAGTCAGAATAGTTCTCCATTTACTTTTAATACTTGTCACTAGTTGGCAGTGACAAGTGACTTTGAGCTCCCAGTGAATGGGAGAGAGGACACTGTTTGGGCACATAACAAATAATCATTTTGGGATTAAAAAAAAACAGGCAAGCCTGCCTTTCATTTGCCCCTATGTTTAAAACTAAAGGAACTACCAAGAGCAGAAAGAAGGAATGCAATACGTTGGCAGTGGAGGGGTAAGACTTCACTCTTTAGCAGATGTACGCTGAAGATAATGTGCTTTCTCAGCATGCAATTAGAAAAAAGATGACCTACCCCACATGGATCATAGCACAGTTCATGTATATTCCAAAAGTTTTTTTCCCTTTTGGAGCTTTTTACTGTATGTAGTTCTCCAGCGTAAAAGAACAGCTTAACTTCTGTTTTTTCCATATCACAAAAGTAACAAACAGCAACACGCGAGTCTAGGCCTAGAGCTGAGAACGCAACCGGTGGTCCGCGAGCCCTCAGAGGAGGAGTCCTGGTGAGATCTGCGGGTGCTTCTTGCATAGCAGTTGGCAGTGGTGACAAAGCATTTTGCTAAGTGAGAAGGAATCATCAGTCTGTTTTTACACACGTCTGTAGCTAATGATTGGGTGGGTTTGGGTTTCTTACCTGATGCTAGTAATAGCAACATGAACATGGGGACATTTAGTCTTTTTAGAGGACTTTTATGTACCTTATGAAGACTTACGCTGTTCTGTAAATTGCTGGTGTAGAGTCTGATTGTTTGGGAATTTTTTTAAACTTTTTAATTGATATAGCATTGAAAAATCTTAAACAATGGAATAACACATTGGCTATTGCCTATCAAATTGTTTAGTATTTCAGATGCAAAAAAAAGACCAAAAAGTGGTCATTTTAATGAAATTATAGAAAGCGGGAAGCGGTTTGGGGTTTTTTGGTCTTCATTATGTTGAAGTTTATCTTGGAGCTGGAGGCAGAGGAATTGTGTGGTGAAAAAATAAAACCCACTTGGGCAGAGGGTAATTACAGTTATTAAGCAGTTGACTAGTCTCCGCGCTTCTACTGTGAAGCTTTTGTCTTTGCAGCGTCTACCTGTCTCACTGGTAATTAGTCGTTTAAGGTCTGAACCCAGGTCTCCTCTTTGAAATCAGTGGAAATACTCTCCTTGAATCTTGCTATAAATGTTTGATCCTGTAAGAGCCTTTGATTTATGGGGCTGCTGCTGGTTTCAGTGAGCATTCTGCGACCGTAGAGCTTCCAAGACAAGTCTCAAACTGTGGCAGAAAGCTTGCATGTTAATTCAGTAGTGTGTTTTGATTTGGTTTTTATTTTTTTTTAGTGAATAGTTGGAGTGTTACTGTGCTTGTATTAAAGATAAGTACTGGAGTTCAAAAACATAAAACAATTCACTATCTCAAGAGCGACTAACCACTCCTGCGTGACCGGTTTTGCAATATATTTAAAGAAACATGATTTTTCAAAAGAATAACACATTGCAACAATACAAGAAGCGTTCCCATCTTGGGTGTTTACAGAACACTTCAGGTTCGTGAACTGGGTATTTTGGTTTTTTACTCATCTCTGTAAGAATGATAACTAGGGGTGCGTTCTTCATATGAATATTGTGAGAAATTTTCCTTCTTAAACATCAGGAAAAATGTTTTGCAAGCTCATAAAGTCCTTCAAGAGTCCTTACTGGCATAGCAGCAAGTGCCCAGCCCTTAGACTGTTTAGAAAACAACACTATGAATATAAAAATTACAGGAGGTCAGAAAGGATTCTCAAATAGGTTAAATAGGAATTTCACTGCAGGCAGTGAAGCCCTGTTTTCCAAGGCAGGTTCATGTTGAATCATTGAAAAATAGTTTCATGTCCGGTTTTTATTTGAGCTACTGTCAGTTTCAGAAATCTGTAGTTCACTGCTGCAACTGTCCCAGATTTGTCGCTTAACTGGCCAATGTGATCTCTTGTATTCTAGACATCACAGATTTTTCCTGGAATAAGGAAATATAAAAAAGTTATTTGCAGTCATTCAGTGTTTCCTCCCCTAATGGATTCTATGGCACTTAGCATGCACTTACCTCAGTTTTTATCTCACTGCCCATCGCCCTAGTATCTGAGTTCTTCCCATCAAAAGTAAGATCTCTTTCCGTGAAATACTGATGATGAGAATGGACGGCTTGTTTGCTTTAGAAAAGCAATGAAAAGAAATCCAAAAAAGGCAAAGCTTAATGAAGAGAAGCAGTTGCATTTAGGAGAATTAGTGCTCACAGAACAAGTTGAAAAGATGGGGTTTGTCTTTTAAATCTGAAAGAGGTGAGGACTTTTTCATTCAGTCGTTTTCTAGTATCGTAGGTTTTAAAGGGCAGAGTCTATTTTTCCATTGGGTGATGTAACGTAGCTGGTAGGATTTCTTCCAGGCAGACTGGTTGTGGGTGACCTCTTTGAGAATTGCCGTTGGAGCGGTGCAGGTCCCACAGAAGCTCCTCTCTCTTCTTGTCAGAAGCCAGGCTTCTGGGAGTGGCTCCGGCTGCAGCAGAAAATGGCCATTCTCCAGGTTACTGGAAGCGATAGTCACACTTGGATATCTATGGGAAGACTCTCAGGTTTTAAAACCCTCTGTTTTCATTGTCTTTGGGTCATGTTCTCTTATACCTGAGGAACTACAGGCTCCTATGGAATTTATGGGGCACTTCAAGCTCACGGTTTAAAAGAGAAGTGCCAGATACTGCTTTGAAGACACCTATCAATCTTTTTGCTTGTGAGCCCAATGTTTCCAGTACTTGTGTATTTATTCTGATAATTTGTGAGCTTGTCCTTTCAGCAGGTCCTGTAAGCTAAACCTGTCCTATAATCCATCCTTTTCAGTTGGAAGGCTGAGGCACAGAGATACTGAGTTGCTTCTCTGAGAAGAGCATCTCTGATAAAGATGGCACTTGAACTCATGTCTCCTGTTCTGAGCCCTTTGAATTTAACCAAAGCTGCTGTTTTAAACCGAGCCTTCTCTGACCTTTGCATGAGATCTCAAAAGTTTACTTACCCCTAGGGGTGTTGTGAAGCTTAATTAATGTTTGTAAAGTGCCTTGAGTTCTCTGGATGAAAGCGCTTTGGATTATTAATATTAATAATAACAGATGAGCCCCTGAAACATTCTGGTACAGTAGAATGAATTAACATGAAGCAAGCAATCAACAACAACAAATCAAACCAGTAATGCCGTCATAGCCTTGGGCAATGCGTACAGCTGGTGGTCTGATAGATGTGACAGATGAATCCGCTGATATTCTCTTCGGTCATTTCCATTGTAAATTAAACTGTCTCCCATGTCCTCACCACAGAGGCATTTTAACCAAAAGTCACCTGCAGCATTAACTTGCTTTTTCCAGTTGAGGCTTTTTTTTTTTTTTTAAAATTGTCTTCTACAGGTCACATCCAGACACGACATAAGTTGATACATAACTTTCTGGGGTATTTTTCAGGGACTTCCACGAGCTGTGGTAAATCGGGCACCATTCCCATAGTCACGTTGGCCCGTGTACCCCAAGAGAGACTTATTCCTTCTGCAGTGCTTTCACCACAGTTACCTGGTGCCTATACTCATGATGGGGAGTTGCTCCTTCTACAGAGGTGTCAATGAGCAAAATGGACAAGAAAAATAACGTGAGAAACGAAGACACAGAGACTGGATAACTCTGCCAGTGCCTTTCAGTGTACCAGGGGAGGAAGGTAGGATATAAGGTCCCTGGTCTGTGTCGAGCATTCTAGGTACTAAACTGCGGTATCTTGGCTATTGTGATCTCCTTTCTTTGCGCAGGAGTGTAAAAGAGGCAGACATAACTGGGAGTGAAATACACGGTGCCCTTTTCATATAAGTAGGTATCACACTAGTAGAAAACAGCTGCTTCATACTCGCACAATCTTATTTTACTTTCAGTCCTCTCTTCCCTCTGTCATCAAAATGCAATCAGACAATATAAATTTTTGTATATAAATTACAAACTGAAAAGCTGCCATAACCTCAGTAGATCATAATAAAAATCTGTTACGTAGAAAAATAGATGAGGAAGCCTTAGGGCAATTTCCCTCAGAAAAAGTATGGTAAGGAAAATCTATTTTCTTGGACTATTGAACAAAGAGTTGGACTATTAAGGAAAGCATATCAACGATTTATGCAAGGTTTTTCGAAAAGTGTCTGCTACTAAGATGCGTATTGTGCGTAGTTCCTGTATCAAAGAGCAATTGGTACTATTACAACTGCTGTTGGTTGTAATGGAGAGATTCACTCCATGGAAAATGCTGACATTTCAGGAGAAAACTCCCTTTGTTGTTGGAACAAGCTTGAAATTTTTGACTGAATATGAACACCAAAATGTTCTAACATTGGATTTGTATGGGAGTGTGAAAGAAAAAGGGAACAGGGAAGGAAGGAACGTAAGTATGTATTAAATTTTTCCAAGTAGATACTTGTATTCTCCCTGAATTTCTCTGAGACCTGTTCACTAAATTTATATGTACAGCTATGAATCTGGCAACCTCATTTGAGAACTCTTGTTTTTTTTCATCCTGGCAACTTTTGCTTCACTATGTGCAAATCTTTTTTGGTTTAGCATGCTTGTATTTTGCAGGAGCTGACCCTGAATTGTACTGTTTAATTAAGATAACAGGTATATAGGCTGAAGATCTAACAATGGATGAACAATTATTTTTAACCATTACACCTCTTCTCTTCCCAACAGTATCTTTGTCAGCTCTGAATATATAGTTATGAACATCTCTTATTTTCTTTTTAAGGGCTGATTGCTTATCCCATTGGCCCATTTTTCCTGTGTTTTCCCAATGTGATCACGCAAAATCAAACCTGCACCTGAGTACCTTCACCTGTCCATATATCATTAAGCTCCATCGGGGGTATGTGTGTCCTGGCCTTGATTCTGTGGTGATTAAGAGAAAACCCACAAAATGTGTCATGATGGGTAACATTTGGAAGAGGCCAAAGGGGAGGGACACTTTCTCCTTTGGTTCAATTATCGCTAATTTTAGTGAATAAGAGGTAAATGCTGCAACGTGGCATAAACAACTGAAAAAGCACGACTTTTGTATATGCGGGAAGGGTTTATTTATTTATCTGTTTTTAAATTGGCATGTTTGTATCTGTGCTATTCTTATTGCCTAAGGATTGTTCTCGTTCACCTTGACTGCAGCCGGCGCCTCGTTCCGAAGCGTGCAGAATGCAGATCCCCCTCTCCTTTCCTGGCCATCGCCAGGAGTTGTCAGTTATACTCTGGAAGCTGGGGTAAGGTGCCCTACAACTTAACACCCATTCCTGTGCTTGGAAAATTCCTTGTTACAGCTCTTCTGTGCAGCTCTTAAGGGCAGGACTTCACACCACAAAGCGTAAATCCTTCCTTACAGTGTTTTCCGTTGTGAAATAATTTGCTTGTTGACATGTTAGGTCATTTAGTTAATGAGACAGGGCAAGCCCTCCGCTGATGCATTTCACCACAAACTGATTGGAAATAATGTCGCTAAAGTGGTGTGGCAAGATATTAAACCTGTAATTATGGTAGTGGCCAGCTTTTCATGCAAGACAGTGCTGGCAAGCTTCTAGATTTCTTCCCTCAATATCATTTTGCATTTTTTTCTGAAGTCCAGCTTTGATATAATGTGCTGTTGTGAGTTATCTATTTCCATAGGCTGATTTCATCTCATCTTTACATATGCAGCAATATGTATGGTGTTTGTTTTAATTTTATTTATTCCTTTTTTGCTATATTAAGGTTTGACAGCAAGTGGTCCAGTTACTTGGTTAGGTTCTTTTTTTTTATTGGTTCTAATTCTCATTGATAACGATAAATTAAATCTTGAGATCTTGGATGTTTTCTCCCCGCCCCCCCCCAAGTAAAAATGACATTAACTAGGGAATTCTTCTTTTCCTTCAGCTGTTCTGTTAGAAACCAGCCCCATTCTTCCTGTCTTTTAATACCTAAAAATAATAAACTGAATAAGGAAATTAAAAATCAATGCTGATTAGTTCTGATAATTTTAACTCGTATCACAGATTCCTTTGCTATTTAGTTGACTTTGGCATGTGTGTCTTTGAATTTTGATTTAGTCAAACACATGCCTGATTAAATTGCACATATGTGGCACCTCTTATTTGAAGATAGCAATGCCACTTTTTGCTTAGTTTTGCAATACCCTTTTATGTCTGTTTTGATTAAAATGTAAGGAGTGCAGCTTGGAGAGACTAAGTGGACTGCCCAAGGTCAAATATCGTGTCCAGAGGGGAAAATGACGGACAATGGGAAGACCTCAAGAGAATCATGGTCTTGTAGGCAAATACAGTGTTCCTCTGTATGTGACCCATTAGAGAAATGACTCCCATCCCGCTCCTCCTTCTCTGACTTACCCCGCTTGTCTTCCCAACAGCTTTCTGCTCTTCCCATTACCTCAACAGTTGATGGACAACTGTTTCCTTGTGCCCGCAGTTACCCTTCTGTAGATGCAGTCGAAAGAGACTCCTCAGTTTGCTACTGATTTGCTCAGTCTTTTTTTCCTCTAGCATTAACTGTCTAACATCAGCAAATTTTTTTCTTTTTATTTATCAAGTTTGTGATTCAAGGAACATTTTTTTCCAAACGTCTCTTACATAATGCATATCAACGGTTAGCTTTTTTCTTTTCTTCTGCTGTAGGAGTTGCTAGGTTAGAGGGACAAAGATTCCCTATAGTTTCATTTTATTCTGTCATGGTGTGCAAATAATTTTTTTCTTCTGAGGTCATGCCAATCTCTCCTTTCTGGGTTTCTTTTTTTAATATAAAACAGTAAATAAATAGAAGACACGCTAGAACAAATGTTGGAAGTCACTTCAGTTCTTAGCCAGCATATAAACAAACTACAGCAACTGATGTATCCAAGGATGCTTAAGATACAGGTTTATTTTCTACTGATTGCTGAGAAGTATTTCATATATATTCATTGAGTTTCCAGCTGGGGAGTTTAATAAAAAGCTGGTTCTTGAGTTCAGCATTTTCTGAAGATCAAGCCCAGCCATTTTTGGTATTTCAAATAGTTCTGAAGTCACCCCCCCTCAATCCCCCAAATAAATAAAACGCTCCAACTCCTTTTAAATCACCTGACAGCAGTCCCAACTTCAGGCACTCAAATGTTTACTAGTTGAAAAAAAAATAACCGTGGTTTGGAAAGACACTACTGTTACGTTAAACAATTCTACCCAACACAGATTAGCTGTTAGCAATATCATAATCAGGATGATTACAGGAATATCCGGTGTTTTCTATTTGAATATTAAGTAGCCTCAAATTCAGCAAAGGATCTTCCATTGTGTTATTGATAAACTTTTTTTTTTCTTAATTTCTTACTATTTGAAGTGCAGTAGAAAAAATAAAGTGGGCTAGGAAGTGTCTGAAGTCAGAAACTTATCTCTGTCCTTCAATGCTGTGGCAAATAATTGGGCCCTGAAGGAGCTGGCTGTTCCGTCGTTCTCTCGGCTGTGGTATCTGTATGTTGGCTGTGTTTCTTACAGCTGCCTCACAGCAATACGTTTTGGCAGGAGCCCTAAGGACTGACACCTTAAAGGAGGTGGACAAAGAATGCTCTAAGTTGAGAGGTCAAGGTAATGTGATCCAGAGCCCCATTCCATGGAGATATCCACAAGGGGAAAAACTCCAAACATTTTAGTAAATTCTGTTTTACTCTCAGGAAGGTGAATTCACTGACAGGTTTTTATCGTTCACCCTGTCCAGCGTTGGCTACATGTCACTCTTATTAGCCTTTAAACCTTTTAGATCAACTATTTTGCTCTGCTAGTGTGTGTATAATAATGTGTCCCTGTAAGCAGTATGCATTTGGTTTGTTGGGGTTTTTTGGGGTTTGCTAAGTTGTTGCTGATTAAAATTTAGATAGAGTACAGGGAAATCTTTCACAAGTACTTACTGATTAGGAGTATAGGTCTCATTTATGAACATGACGTTGATGCTCAGGAGACCAGAGGCGGTGGATAGTCTGTATGGATGTCAAAGGAGCAGTGAACAACTGAAGAGACAACTCACAGCTTTCCGGGTGCCCTGGTTTCAGCTGGGATAGAACGTCCAATACCTGACTACCTTGGGCTCAATGATTTTGTATTCTGTTCCTTGTACTTAGGCTCTGCTAACTCTAGAGCTCAGTTTCCCTATTTGTACAATGATAGTAACCATTTTACTAATGGTAGATCGCAGTGATCATGTCCCTCCCCTGCACAACAGTGTTGGTCCTGCTGGAGGGACATGCAAGACCCTCAATGCAAATGGATTACAGTTTCTTGGAACCTCAGGAGAATTCTGTTTTCTTATTGCTCAAGTTGCGTTTGAAAATTGAAATGTGACTCTAGACAAACATCTATATGTAGTCAAAAGCAGAAAATCCCTGATCCTGTATAGTCATCCATTTTCTTCAGTGAGCCTTAGCCCAGCATGAGGATTCAAAATGTAGGCCTGTTTTAATGCTGAGCATTATAATAAATGGTGAATGTTATTGTACATTTAGGTACTTTTTACAAGCCTCTTTTCATGCGGTTCTTCCATATTTTCAAATAACAGCACCCAATTAAGCATTTGAATCAGTGCTGCCCTCAGCAGAGATGTAATTAAGCAGGTGTTTAAATCCCTTGTTATATTAGTCTTTTGTATTTTTCTTTCCTAATCTACCATTACTGTTCCTGTCCAGAAAAATAATGGGAAAACAAATGAATCCTGAAACCCTAGCTTTGGGCTTGTAAGGGTCAAACTGTATCAGCCATGCAAAGCAGATCTATGGAATCTAATCAAATTTAAGTGAAACACAGCAGATTTAAATAGAAGCTGCTAGATAACAGCAGTGAATGGCAAAACATCGCTTCTCCAGGAAGGAAAAAAGTTAAATGGAATAAAAATTCACTTCCAAAAGGGCATTATGTGGCACTTTTCCCAGCTAATGTCTTGACTGCTGTAATTCAGAATGCTCACAAAATGCATACATGGCCTGGCCATAAAGAGAATAGGGAAACAAAGAGGTTGCTAATTCGATTACAAATGTTATAGATCAAGCTCTTTACTATTTCTCCAAATGGAAATTTACACTAAATAACATTATCATGAATTGGCTCAGCAACTTGATGGACTAAGACTCTCGCATCTAACAGATTGCCTGGTCTCTACTAGGTCTTGAAAATCATCTCTCTTGTGGATACCTTTAACCAAGCCTCAATAGACTCTTATTATGGGAAAAACAAAATAAAGTCACATCATCATTTTCATTACGTTCACTTAGCCAATAGGTGCATTAAATGATTTCTGTATAAAGTTTGATCTGACATGCTTATGGCCAGGGCAAGAGATACAGGGTCTATCAGAGGTCTGTATTTTTGACAACTTTCCAGAGATGTTTGGCAAGCCAAACATGTAGATTGGAGCCCAATATTTATTTTAATTTATATAT
>NW_009613577.1:0-107856 GCF_000690535.1 Cariama cristata
AGGTCCCTTCCAGCCCAAATGATTCTACGCCCCAAAGCTTGTTCTGGAGTAAAATTGTCAAAATAAACGAAGCCCCAGAATTCAGTGATATCAAAGCTAAGTACTTAGGTCATTTGGGAGCAAATATGTTAAGATTCATTTTGGATGGGGCTAAAATAACAATAGAGACTTCTGCAGAATACCAAAGAAAACAGGGTTGGCTTTACTGCGCCTTTCCTGAGCTAAACAGGCAGATCATGAAAGGAAATACCATCCTGGCAGAATTCCTGTTATGTCACTAAAATGTCACATCTCTTCACTTTATGGTAAATATTTGACAAGAAGAATTTGAATAATATTGTATTGTAGGTGTGAGTCGCATGTCCCCTGTCTTCCAGACCCAGCAGTTGGAAAGCTGTTGAGCTACCCTGATTTATGTACCGTCTTTGAAATAATTTTGGCCTGAATTTTAAAATAAAACAATGAGCAGCCATTTCACTAATTCTTTTCATTGTCATCTTGTTTCCTCAAATGCCATGCTTAATGTCTCTGTCATTGAGTTAGGAAAATTGTGATAAATACTGTGGCAAAATATTTTAGTAAAATCTGGGCACAGGTTCACCTGGAATAAATCAAGGAGTTGCTTAAAAGAACAGTAAAGTAGACCTATGAAAGGCAGCTGCTGTTGATTACTCATTACAGACTGTGGTCTTAATTCCAAACGGATTTTCTTCATGATCTGGATAGATCCTATTGAACCTTAGTCTTCTGGAGTAAAGGAGCTCTTCGTCACAGCCAATCCAGTGGTGGCAAGTTCACAAATTCACAGTCTTCTGCTTTAGGCTCCTTTTCTCCTCTTCATTTTATCTCCAGTGTTGCATTACTCAAGGGGCAAGGCTACCTCTTCACCTTATCTCCAGTTCTCTCCAGTGGCTGTTGCTGAAGGAATAGGGCTTTGCTGTCTTATCTGAGAGGTTTCCTTCCTCCTTCAAGAGCTCTAGGCAAAGTCAGCCTTCCAGAGGGTTATGCAGGGTGGCACAAAGAAACGCTAATTAGATGGTAGTTCACAAATGGAAACTTCAAAAAGTTGCTTTATAAAGTCAATAATTAAAAATATTCATAGTGTAATTGCCACAGAGATTGATCTTTGAAGTCTCCATTTCTAAAATCTGACCCAGTAATACCAGTTTTGAGAAAATTAATCTTGCCTTGTGTACATGGAAAGATGATGTATTGCTAGTTCACTTGAAAGTCTTACATATATGAGTAATTGAAAACTCCTAGGAACAAAGCCAGTCATTCTACATTTGTTCTTCAGTAATATTAAGAATGCATTCAGATATGCCATCACTATTGTCACCTTTCAAACAAGGCAGTTTACTGTAATCTTTCCTTTTCCTGGGTATGCTGAGTCAGCATTTGAACTAGTTCTTTTGGCCTCTTTGCATGATAGGCTTTTAAAGTAACATGTCATCAAGATAAAATCTACTTAAAACCTTAGTAAAATTCAAAATCATGGTTTTTTTTCCCCTCTATACATTATTGTATTAATATTTTGAAAAAAAAAATGCAGTTTGCAGACAGTTAGGTATCTGCGATGTCCAGTTCTGAAATCACAGGTGCTCTTCTGTCTGCTGTTGTGTCAGACAGTTTCAGCACGTCTTTGGGTGGTTTAAATAATTTTTTTTTTTCCTCCCTTCATATCCATAACTGTTGATCTGTACGTGTTCTGGATGAAGACGCATGGGTTTAGGATTCAGCTCTGCTTTGTGCTATTAGCTAATATTGCACCAAAACAGAGTGAAGATGCTGCTGGTGGCATCAGATGGTTGGAAATGGTTGCTCCAGTTGAGATTCTCTGATCCATGGCTTTGGGTCTGTCTTGACACTTCGCTATGTTTAGATGTGCCATACCTTTAGTCTTTAAAAGAGTCACTTTCCAGCCAGAGGATATTCCCTGTTTCCCATTGAATTTGCTGACAGCATGGAACAGTTCTGTGGCAGCCATTGCATTGTTACACCTCGTGGGACCTGACCCAAACAAAAAGCCTACGGGAGAAGAAGGTTGTGTTTCTTGTGCCTTCAAATTCCTGTGGTATCCTTTGTGTTCTGCTGAAGTGATTGGAAGTTGGTCTGTAACGGCAGCTGCCCCAGAGCGGTGCGTGAATCAGTGCGTCCCGTGTTACGTTGTGGAGAAACAAATGTGCAGCGTCAGAGTGTGAGTGCTCACATGGCCCCGATCCTGCGCTCGTGCGAAGTCAAGGTCACTGGCACCGGTTGTGTTTACAGACGTGTTTATCCCGAGGCTTCGCTTGCTGCGAAAGTGCACGCACGTAAGTGGTTCTGGGGTCTTATAAATCCAGCTGGGTGAAGGATGTTGTCGCCAACTTAGAAAGTTAACAGGGTAGCTTTTCGTTGGGTTGCCCCTGGCTCCTGCCGTAATATAAATTAGAAAGCCTTGCACTGAACTTGAAAAATCTGATGGTGCCATCGACCAGCTGGGGTTTTGAGCTGCTGGAATTGCAAACTGCATGTGATATAAATGGCCTGAAGTAAAACAGGTCATTAAAATAGAATATTAATGATCTGAGATGTTGGTAACACAAGAACCCTTTCAAATTTATGTCCTAAATACTGAGCTAAAAGTAAACTGCAGGAGCTGATGATGGTAATAAATAAAAGAGAATATATCCAGCCCCCAGTTCCTTTCACGACTCGCAGTCCCAAGATGCTGCTCTTCCTTTTCAGCTCATGTGCTTTGCTCTCAGCAGTTAGGACCTTATGTAAGCATGCTGGCCTCAGCTAACCTCCTCCTAACGTCCAAACATCTTTCTGTTGTGCCTTCTAGTACTTTACCTTTGTCAGATTTAAAAATCTCATGGTGTAGATGCCAAAATCTAGAAGCTCCCCAAATTAAACTTGGTTTGTTCTAGGAACTGAGGGAGGATTAGATCAGTAGGATTTTTGGCTATGATGATAAAGAACAAGGCTGTTTTTTCTGTTGGTGTCATGTTTTGGTTACCTGAACATCAAAGCCATTTGAGTTCATTGTTGTTTCGGGTCAACTTCTGGTTTTGTTGCTCATAAGCATCTCTTGATGTTCTTATTTTTATTTAGTGGGTTAACTGTTGGTTAGCAGAAGCAGCCTATTGGGCAGGTGAAGCGATGGAGGAGACTTATAAGGTAACGGTTTCTCTCCTGCACCCTTATGAATGGCTCAAGAAATTGTCCCCCTTAGGATGGGAGAGAGGGAGGAAGGTGGGATGGGCACAAGTCATAGCAGCAATGCAAAGCTACAGAAGGAAGCACTTGAACCGGCCATGACAGATGTCGGTCGTTGCTGTGAAGTCCCAGACTGAAATATACACCTCTCAAAGGAGATCTTCCCAGATTCAGCAGCAGGCCAGCACCCAGACCCCACCGATGCCAGGACGTGGGACCTCTCCTCTCCCACCTGCTGGCTGCTGGACCGAGGTCTGGGGAGGACCTGGAGCCTGGAGTTTTGCAAACCCAAGGTTTTGCGCTCCCTCTGCTGGCTGCATTTTTGCTGGCTGGTGCCCGCTTTTTATCCCTGAAGGAATGCTGAAATCAGTGGGGACAATCTTGAACAAACGGGGAAGTAATAAAATTAGCATGGCTCCTTTTTAGGGTTCTTGAACACTAAGAAAAAGTCCTTGTTGACCATGCTGTGGAGGTGGAAGGCAATAAGGAGTTGCATTTCTTACGCTTCTTTCCAAAAGGTCGTTACTTGCCTTGGGAAGTGGAGGCACAGGGGAAGTGACAGCAGCCTAAATCACACTTCAGTATCTTTTGAATCTATTGTGGAAGGCTTGAACCATGCCCAAGAATGACTTCAGTGTTCTGTTTGCTTGCCTTAAATTTTATCTGAATTTTTTGTTCTGCATTAGCCCAAATAGTGATAGGTCTCTCTCCAGACTCAATATTTTCTCTCCTCGTTGTTGCCACCTCTTCTCTCAACTTTAGTTTGCTGCACTCCCTGAAGTGATTCCTTGATTTGTTTTTTAAACTTCCAGCCTTTTTCTCATCTGAACCCAGCAGCGTCCTGATAGCACAACCTTGTACTCAGGTTAGAGCCTCAGAGGGGTGTCAAAAAACACTTTACTTTCAGGAGAGTTGTCTCTCTTGAGCGTTAGGTTTTCCATCTCTTCCTCTCCTACTTTGGATCCAGCGGATACTTCTCTAGGGCATTAGCTTCCAGTTTTGGGATGCAGCATATGTTTGTCCATTTACCAGGCTGAAATCAGATGTTCTGGCCAACACTGAGAGCAGCCCAGCTAGTGGTGTGCATTTTACATCCCCATGGACCCTGGTTATTGTCAGTCCCAGCCATATCCAGCCCAAATTCCCTACTGGATAAGGACTGCGTGGCTGGGAAGCATTGGCATATTGTCCAGGGCAAGGGAATCATTGCTAATGTTCAATGAGTTTCTGAAACTTTTCCTCTCTGCTCTTTGGTTTCACTCTTGCTGCCTGCCTACACCTGGTAATAGTTTTTCCTAAATGTTCTCACTTCTGATTCTTCCCTAAGATTTCCACTTTGATAGCAGAGCTCTGAGTTGAAATGACCTTCTTCTTTACTCTCAAGTTCTTTCTGGTTCCCAGCTAATTTCTTTTACTCACAGACCTATGATGACTTCTCAGCTTCTGATCTGAGTTTGTTGCCAGGTTCAGTTCAGTTGCATGTAAAGCTGCAGCCGATAGCAGCATTCTAGAGCTACTCTTACTCTTAGAAGCAGCAACAAAGTAAATTAAGTTTGACAGTGTCTGACCAGAAAAGATTGAAGGGTAGGCAGCAGCAGTTGAGTTGGAGTGCCTACACCAAGTGATAGGCTGCTGGAGATGAAAAATGTTAGCTCATCGCTTCTCTTCCATCTGCCACGGGGCAGCGGAGAATTATTGAGTCCTTTCTAGGAGCTTTGTCCAGTTGAGCTTTGTCCAGTTGAGTTTTCAAAGTTGCAAGTAACTGAGCTTCTGCAGTTTCCCTTGGGAAAGTATTCCTTACAAATACAATTCACTGTCAGGAAGTCATTCTGAAACTGTCCCTAATTTTTCCTTTTTTTGGTGTCCTCCCACTAAAATGGGCTTTAACACAAAGAATCTATTTAAAGCGCTACTTTTTTATTTTCCTGTGAAGGCTGATGTGGTTTCTAGTTTCATGTTTGTATGAGATGGTAAGCTCTCTGGTTTAAAGGTGAAGAATCACCGTATTCCCTGTGGTTGTGCTGATGCCTTCACTCGTTTCCTTGAGGGTCTGGATGAGTTTCATGTGGCTGTAGTAAATGAATGTTAGTTATTGGGTTCCCTTCCCAAATATACATTTAAAAATTGTGTGTTTTGCTGCTGAAAGGACAGGATCTAAAAAGCCTAGTCTAAATCTAAATTATGTTTGTGCAGAAGTTTTCGGTTTCTCTTGATTCTGTGCGAGGTCTTGTGTTGTGAACACAAAAGCAGCGTACACCAGTTAGCGGTGGTTGGGGAGAAAGCAGCAGTCTGATTTCCCCATTGAAAATAATCAAGTGCAAAAGCAAACAGCATGAATGCAAATTTCTGCTAATAGAAGAGAGATTTAATGTCCTTGAACTGTGCTGCAGAAAAGAAATTTAGGAGAACACTTGTTACTTAGGTATAATTGCTTGCAAGCCAGTGCTATTCTAGAGGGAGTTGGTTTTAATGGTTAAATTATACAACACATTTTAAAATTGATTGTTTTGCATAATGTATTGTTGAACCTGTGAATCTCACTGATGGACCAAATTGTTTACCTTTGTAGAAATCTGTCAAAACCAAAACAGTCGTATTAAGAATAAAACGGGAGATTTTTCAGCAGCAGAGATCATTAGTTAGCAAATTCAAGGGCAGCTGAACACCTCCTGGGATTTTTCTCCATGTCATTGTAGGCATATTAACCCGGTTACAGCTTAACGTTCCAGGGCACTCACCAACAGCAAATGGACTCAGATTACTGATTTTAACAAAAATGGACTAGCCCGATTCTAGTTTTACCACAAAATGACTTAACAGGAATCTTCTGTTTTACAAATGTCTGCCATAGCTTTGATTTAGCACTACTTTTTTTGTTAATAAAAGGAAACTGAGGGCCTTTAGTGAGATCTGCTTCTTGCAGGGAAATGACACATACAAGTCATCCCAGTTACTGAGTTCATAAGCCTCCTTCTGCAGAAATAGAGGCATCTCTAGTTGCTTACTCATGGTACAAGCTTATACACGTCAAGTATAGATTGTTGCTCACTGCTCAGAGCCCCTGAGTTACACCTCTGCTGTTGGACCACTTACTTCCTGAGATCCCTCTTTTGCGTTAAAGCTATGCCAGCAGTATTATAATTTTCTGCAGTGTAGTCTGGCTGGTAGTGTCATTCTGCTATTACTTTTGGTCACATACAAGGCCATATTGTGTCATTCCAGATCAGTAAAACTTACTTGCTGTCTTTACGTATCATCCATATCTACTGAAAATTTTGCAGTTTTTTTAGGTTCCTAAGCAGAAATTCAGGAATGAAAAGTCAGAAATAAAGTTTGGGCTGGGATTTCAGTCAGGCCTCCCTTCAAAGTCTCTTAGAATCACAGGATAATTTAGGAAGGGACTTCTGGAGGTCATCTGGTCCAACCCCCTCTTCCAAGCAGGGCTACCTTTGAAGCTGGCTCAGGTCACTGAGTTTTGAATACCTCCGAAGAGGGAGATTGCACAGTCCCTCCGGGCCCCTGTTTCAGTGTTTGACCACCTTCATGAGCAACAAGTTTTCCTTATTTAAGGAGAGTTTCCATTTTTGAAACTTGTATTCATTGCCTCTTGTCCCATCAGTATCTAACTCCAAGAAGAGTCTAGCTTTGTCTTCTCTGTAGCCTACTATGGGGTACGTAAAGACTTTTAAGACCCCTCTTTTAGCCTTTTCTTTGCAAGACTGAACCAATGCAGCTCCCTCTGCTTTTCCTTGTGCATCGTGGGCTCTAGCCCCAGACCATCTTAGCATCCATCCACTGGAACTGCTTCAGTTTGTCAATGTCTTTCTTGTATTGGAGAACCCCAGACTGGACACCAGAACTCCAGGTGTGGTCTCACAAGTGCCAAATAGAGGGGAATAATCCCTTCCCTTGACCTTCTAGCTGCACGTGTGCTAATGTGGTCAGTATGCAGTTAGCTTTCGTTGCTGCAAGGACACACTGCTGACTCATGTGGCTTGTCCACCAGGACCGTGGAGTCCTGTTCTGCAGCCCCAGCCAGTCAGTCCCCAGTACCAATGCATGGGGTGTGTTTTGTACCAGATTCATGACTTTGCATTTGCATTTACTCAACTTCATAACGTTCCCGTCAGCCCATTTCTTCCACCTGTCTCTCTGGGGTGAAGTGGCCTGTGAGAGTGGGGTGGGTACAGCTCTATTCATATGGCAAAACTCTTCATGTAGACAAGACCCTGTGTTCTGACCAGAGCAGATGTTGAACTTGGCCAGATGTTTTCACCTCTAGTTTGAACTGCATGGCAATATTCTTGAGGTCCTTGCTCTAAATGTATAAATGCCTCAGGATCAAAGGGTCAAAAAATTTTTTCCATATCTTTTTCAAGGAATAGTCAAAGTACTATAAGAGAATTGGTATTTCAAGCATTTCTTCCAGTGCTGTTCTACATGGTCAGTCAATCACATGGACTCCTGGGAGCTCGTTCTAGGTTCACTGGCTCATGTGGATTTTGCTAAGCATCTTCATGTTTCTTAATTAGCTTAATAAATTAATCAGAAGTTGTGGTACAGAGCAAAATCCAGGCTAAGTGGAAAGATTTTGAGCAATGGGATGAGACTGGATTTACTTTTAACAAAACTCCTTGGTGCTTTAGTTGCCTGTGAAAGTAACTGAGAGATTAGCCTTTGTCACAACTGTGTCTCAAGGCATGTAAACGTAAAAGCCCTGTAGACTCTTGCTGATGTTACTGACCATTGCTGTAGATGGGGGAAGCTGAGGTGGAAAGCAAATGCTGCTTGCCTATGGCTGCAGAGGAGTTGTGGGTCAGAGCACTGCCCACAGTTCTCTCCTGGTGCTGCTTATTACACATCATTCGGGTCATTTCTGCCTTTATCATCAGGTCGGGCAGTGCTGCAGAGCTGTCTGCTTGCTAAATCTCATGGTATCAACACTTAAAACAAGTGATTAAAGATTAATGTCATAGATCTAGTGTGGTTAGAGACTGTGGCCAGAAAACCGGTGAAGTATAGAAATTATTTATATAATTTCCATGCATGCTGGCTCTCTCTGTTTACTTTGTGTTCTGCTCTCAAAGCCGTAGGAATACCATAGACAGTCCAGGTTTCCTTGCCTGGACGTTTATTCAGCTCCTTGTTGGATTTGTATTGTATGTCCTTAGCAGTGGAAAATACAGTTGAAACCCCTCTTTCTCAGTTGAATAAAATGGTATGAAAAATACCAGTGGCCCAATAAAGTCTTTGAAAAAAAAAGTAGCCAATTTCTATTTGAAACACTCGGAGGAGTCTTTATTTTACTCACAGGCCACTTCTAAACCTGGGCACATGGTGTGTTGTGCTCTTTTATGATGTACGGAGAAGTCTTTGCACTCCTCTGGGATTTCCTTTAGCCTTTTGTGCCTTGATTACTTCCATACATGGAGGGTATTTTGCGGTCATCAATGCAGCAGACTGAGAGGGCAGCCAGTCCAGGAATGCACATTTGTGACACCTCCATCATCAGCACCGATGCTTGTTCCACTGTCTGATGATTTCTGGCAAATTATTGAATCTGGATCAAAACTAACTTGCAAAGACCCAAGAAATGTAATTTTCAAATCTGGTCTGTCTCATCAAGTGACTGCATGAGCATTGGAGCCAATGCAAAGGAAGGAGAAGACTTTGGGAGCAAAAGGCAGCCTTTTAGAGGCAGCCTGATTAGATTGGCTTAAATTCATCTGACCCCAGCAAAGTGATGGATTCATGAAAGTTAGGAACAGGAAAACTTGACAGTCAAGAGAGAGGAAAAGTTAGTGTCAGCCTGTGTTTGGATAATTCATCTATTTTAAACAGATAAACTCTCTGCAACATACAGTTTTAATAATGAAGATGAACATGGTTTCAATGGTCTTGATACTTTGGGTGATAAATGAAAAAAATAAACATCCAAGATTATGGCAGAGCCAGAAAAAATGTTTCTACCCTTCTTTTTCATTGTAGAAAGTGCAAAATGTCTGATACCCATCCATAACTAATTCCTTATCAGCTCACTTTGCATAAGAGAGCAGTAGCTGGTACAGATTTTGGTCACTTGTCTCCCATTAGGTACTGTTGGTCAGATCAGAGAGCTGCAGCTGCTGAAGTGGGAAGAGCATAACGTATTTTAGTGATCCTAAATTCCTGGTGGGGGCCACTGCAGTGGAAAGGGGATGTAACTGGTTTTGTGGCTGTAAGTCAGGTAGAACTTCCCATGGTACTACAGCCCCTCAGGTCCTGCCCCAGTATCATTTCCCTAAATCTCTCCCATTGCTCGTCAGTGTGGCCAGGACTTCACTGTTAGAAAGACTGTCCTTTTCAAAATGTAAGATTTTATCACTTAGTTCAGCTTTACTATAGGCAGTACAGAAGTGGGGGAGAAAGATGTAATGTGGTGATTCTGATCAAAGCTGAAACACAGAGCTGATAGCATTGTTTACTGTGTTTTTTTATTTTATCCACTTGTACAAATCTGAGTACTCTTACCACTCGCTAATGTGTGAGAATGGTGATCCTCAGGAATTAGCACCTGAATGAGCATGTGCAAATGAGCTGCTGTGGTCTGTGATAGAAATAGTTCTTGAAGGAGTCATGCCTTTTGACTTGCAAGCAAATATACTAATATCTGAGCAGCCACTGGGAAATAAATTACAATTATTTGTTTTGTCCATGTGACATGTTTTTGTGCCACAGTTCTTCTTGAACGTGTGTTATATTGAAAGGATATAATTGGAGTAATAAATTACAAGGGAACAGCAATGGTAATAGTACTTCATATTTTTATGAAGTCACTTTTTCTTTTTTTTTAATGCTGTTGATTGGTAAAAAGAGCTGGAAGTTTTGCAAGGAATACAAAGAAATAAAACATGGCACAATGAAATACTTTCAGTACAATATGAATGTTGATCCTTTAAAATCACAAATCATCTTTCTATTAATTCACTGTAGAATAAGGTCTCCTTAAGATAAGACTCAGCAGTGCTGTGGAGTTGGTATTTAAAGTATGTCCATCTGCATCTAAACGAGTAGCTCCAAGACAATCAGATTATGCAGTAGTTACTTTGGTGAGAATATCGCCTAAGTGGAATGGAAACTTCATTTTGAGTCTAATATTAGACCCTGCTTTGGAAAATTCCTTTTAAATGATCACAAGCTGGGAATAGCAAAAGAATTTAACTTTCGACAGACAGCATTCACCAAGAATTTGTTTTTAACTGCTTATGTTAGGTCCCTGGGAAAGCAGATGTGAAAAACTTACCAAAGTGAATTGACTTGACCTGATGCAATGTTTATATCAGTAGTTGATAAGTTTTCCTCCCGCGTCTAATTTGTTCAGGATATTTTCATTCTTTAAGCATGAGTAAGTCTGGGTTGGAATAGTTTGAATGCTTGTTAGTCTAATAATCTGCATCTTAAAACATGCAGACATTATTGCCTATAAAGGGGTCTAAGCAAAGTTGAACTATTTTGGTTAACTTCCACGGATGGGGATAAGTATTGTTTTTGAGACTAGCAAAGAAGAATGTGAAACAAGTTGCTCACCTCCTGATAGCTCAGAAAGGATATTGATAGCTGCTGTATTTCTACTTCAAAATGCCATTTGTATTTGGTGAACCCTTTGAATGCATCTTACTTATCGTGCAGCCTTACAAAGGACCGGCTTTCAATGGCAGCTGGGGAAACTGGCAACGAAGGATATCAGAGCGGATTCAAAGGGTCGTGGTATAATTGTTATTCCTGTGGCAGAAAGGACTTTAGGAATTACAGAATACACTGTGAATGATGCACGGCTCGAGGATCTTTAGAACCACTAGTATATCTCATCTTAGCTTTTCTCTTTGTTGATCAGACACTGTCACTTTGAATATTTTGATTAATTCATTCCTAAATAAGCCCAGCTCCCCGCCCCCCCTCCTGCCTGTATGGACCATGTCTAAATAAATTATTTTGGAGGGAGGGAGGGAGGAAGGAGAAAAAGAGAAGCTCATGGATTGGGCTGACCTCTTCTCCCCAGCTCTATCCTGTCCACGTGCTTCTGTGGTTTGGCCATTGTTGCTGTTGTTTCCAAGCTCAAGGAGAACATCCATGGGAGCTCGCTGCAAAGGAAGGCTCCAACCTGGCCTTCCTCTGCCAGCGCATGAGACAAGGAAGTGGAACAACTGTCAACAAGATAATATAACAAATTCAATGCCAAGGTGACAGTTTCACTGGGAAAGACATGAGAAAGAGAACACTGATCTCTTCAGCCGTTCTCCTTTAGTGCATTAGGGGGATTTATGTAACCCAGGAATGCGTTTCTCAGACAGAAATCAGATTATGATTTTAAGCATCTGTTAAACTTTGCCTCTTTTTTTGATGAAGCCTGACACCAACCTTTTTGTCTTTTTACTTATACCTGTGTGTCTATAATTCTGCTATAATTTCTGATCTTTCAGGAATTTCTAAAATGTCTAAATTGCTCATCTGTCTCCTTGCAGGCAAGTCTCATCTGGCTATAGTACAAAGAGTAAACAATGAAGGAGAAGGGGATCCTTTTTATGAAGTCCTGGGAATTGTCACTTTAGAAGATGTGATTGAAGAGATCATCAAGTCTGAAATTCTGGATGAAACAGATCTATACAGTGAGTAGAAATATTTGCACTTTTTTTATAGATGAGAGGGAAGACTCCATCCAGCAGCAGTTGTGTTTAACAGCTGTGTTTTGAGGGATGTTAAGTTGCGGATTTAAAGTCTCAATGGTCAAGTGACCTGCAGATCCCTCAGATGGTCAAAGTAATTTTTGTTTCCGCGGCATGGGTGCCTCACCCCTTTATGCTGTATTAATTCTGAAACAGGACAGGTTTCTTTATTTGACCCTTCCATCAAGAAAGTTTACACCTGCTAGCTGTTCTCCACCACAGCGGCCTGGTTACACCTTTCTGTTACGGTGCTCATGACCTCCCACATTTTCCCCTAACTTTTCTCCACCTCAAGAGCCTGTAGGCCATTGACTACTGTACTTTAGCAAGAAGGCAGGCAAATATCATGCCTCAAAGATGGGGAATGGAGTCTTTTTAGAGTCTCTCTCCGTCGCTTATTCAGAAAACCTGAGGAGGGAAAGTCTTCTTCAGGGCTAAAAACCAGCATATCCTAAATGACTCCTCTTTTTATCACTCAGTACAGCTCCTTCCTTCCTTTGTGTTAACATATGTTGAGAGAGATGCTGCTGCAGGTCAACAATTACCTGAGACTTGAGAGATCTGGACTCTTTTCTTTCCCAGTTTAGAGTTTGTCTGGTCTTTGACCAGTTACCTAAAGTGTCTTTGCTTCTCTTCCCATCTGCACAATCTGGCTTGTGCATACAGGACTTCCCTTCTGTCATTCTTCATCTGTCTTATCTGTGCTTCGATCACTTGCTGGCAGATGCTATTTTTTACTATGTGTTTGCGTGTAGCACAAGGATGTGTCTAGATCCTATTGTAATAGAAATAATAATTTTAAATATTTTTAACACTGTTCAGCTGTCCTTTGCTTTCTTTTTCTTTCCTCATGTAAGAGATCTGAATCTTTCTCCAACATCTTTTTCAGGCCAATGCGAGCATCTTCTATCCTCCTTCCAAGCCAAATGCTGAGTGAGAACTTTACACTGTGAGATAAACGTACTTCTACTTTTCCTAATAGATTATTATTGCCTGAACTACTTTCTGTAGCTGGTCAATATTTTACCAGTATTTATGTCCACAAAAATTCATGTAAATCACATGTGATATGCTAAACAGTCTAATTATTATGCAAATCACACAAGTCTAGTTAGTATTGATTTCATACCTTCATAAATGAGTTGTTGGGCTAATCAGTTGTGACACAATGCTTATACAGGGTGAATTCAGACTTTCTTTATACTCCAAAAAGATCCTATCTTTGTCTCATCACCTTTGAGATATTTCCATGTTTCTGCAAGTGAAAAGACATTGCATATGCTTTTCAGTTTGTTTGTTTGTTTTTTTCCCTTGTTTGTTAAGAGAAACCACATAGATCATGCTGTGTTGTTCTTGAGGACAAAAAAAGCTTTGACCATTAATAGCATGTTAGAAGGCAAGGAAATGAGAATTTAATTTTACTATCTGAAGACTTCGTAGATTAACAAAATAGAGCTGGTGAACATGAGTTCATTTGAAACTCTCCTTCCTGGGAAGGTTTTACTATTGAAAATTCCTGGTTCAGAACAGGAGGGAAACTTCATTTCCTAGGCTTCCTGGAGGATGCAGGAAATTTTGAGGGGTGACTCCGGCTATATACCATGAAGATGAGCTTCTTGCTTCTTTATGAAGCACTGGAGTTGATACCACTGTTTAGACTGGAGGGAACGGTTGCAGTAAGGGAGAGAGCAGAAATCCAGAAAAGCTGTGAGGATCACAGAAAATGCGATAGGTTTTGGATTTGGGCAGATTGATGTGCTATAACCACTTCCAGTTGGTGTAGTGATGAGACCATGCTTTGGGTTTACTGAAGGTACATTATTGTCCATGATATGTTACGGCAGCTCGTTTTTGATGTTGGTATCAGTGTGTCAGTGCTAGTAACGCCATCTAGTACTATAGTTGTCTGATGCTGTTCATTATAAGACCAAGCTGGCTTGCTCAGCTCAGTCCAACTTGAAAACTTTGTACAGATTTGCTCTATGCTAGGTGTTTAGTTAAAAGTAGACCTTATGAAAAATTTTGGCAGCATTGTTATGCCTTTGTTCTCAAGTTTCAAAAATGTTTTTTGTTTTTCTTTGATGGAAACTTGAAATTTGATGAAATGGCTGACCTTGGTGTGGGAGCTGTGCCTTTCTGCTGTTGCCGTGAAAATCCATTTGAACTGTGTTAGGGTAGAAGCAATTGTATATTTACAGTTTTTGCAGAAAGCTGCTTTCACTGCTGAAGCTCTGCAGTTGAATTTCTCGAGTGTTGCGTGCTCAATAAACGTGGTATTTCTTCAGATTGCTCTAGTCAACTATGTCTTATGGCTTGCAGAGATGTTGGGAGCAACGAGAAGAAGTTGGGAGAAAGAAAAATTATTAAATATGTCTGACCTATCAACATCTGGATAGACTGAGTACTTCTGAGCCTGAGACTTGGTATTGGGGATGCTGATGGGGTAGAGAGAAGAGGTTTCTGTCATGACACAAGTAGGCTCTGACTACCTCTCAGCCAATGTCACAATGAAGAGCTGTCAGTGCGTTTGGCTTTTAGTATTGGAAAGTTGGAGCATTTTTTCACGGCTGATGCATTACGGGAGTCTGTCCTGCATTCCCATGGACCTAGCCATGGTGGGAGAGCATTTTGCAACCTTATCAGAGCCCCAGAGAGAAAACTATGTTCTGCATTGGTCTCAGGCCGCAGAGTCCGCTTGAGGAACATGGAGTTCACTGTTCTGACCTGGATTTGACTGGTGGCCTGTCTTATTTATCTCTTTCTAATTGAAGATGAGTTTAATCATCCCCTTAGTGCAACTGGAATGCTGCTGGTTTTCACGCATACAGATTCAGAGGTGGTTTGCCCCACGTAAAATCTGGGATTTTTCTTCAGAGGAAATACCTTAACACACTCTTGTGCACGTGTTCTGCGTGTTGCGGATAAATAGTCTGGTTGTAAGCGCCAGCTTATGTGTCATTTTTACATCCTCACCCACGTGCTGTTCATCGGTCTGTATCAGCAAAGACCACCCCAGCAAGCCCAGTGCCAGGCCATAGGGCACGTTTGTTACAGAGCTGCACTGCTGCAGCTGCAATAGTTTTCACCTAATGGTGGGGGGTTTTTAGCATTGGCAAGTCACTTCCCTGAGGGGAAGACCACACCTTGCCCGAACATTCTTATTTCCAAACAGCTGTCAAAACAGGTACATTAAATATACGTTCTAGTAAAGTCTGTATCACTTCTCCTGTTTAAACCACAGAGCTATGGGAATAAAAATTGTTTGCCCTAAGAAGTATTTCCACTGCCATCCAGTGAAAGTGTAGCAACATAGAAAAGGTTGCCCAACACTGATTTGTCTGGCAAGACATACAGATACTAGCATGGTGTACATCAGTATGCTACGCTAGGAGAGCAGAGCTTTGTGTAGCTGGAATCTACTCTTTAGATATAGCAAGGTGGTTGCCACCCATTAGAAAATGATGTTTTTACCTTGTTGGCCATTAGGACTGTGGACTTGCTACCCTTCTGCTGTCCAACACCGGTAGGCTGCAGGAGCTGCATCCTTACGGGAAGCTATTTTAGGCTGTTTAAGAGCTTCAGGTTTAGTCCTGCTGACTTTCTGTCAGTTGCCAAAACATGCATGATACCTAGGGCAACCTGGTCCCCAGCTAGGGACAGAAAGAACTGGCAAAACTAACTTAGTTAATTACTAAACTTTCTTTTAAAATGAAGTAAACTGACAGGCTTAAAAAGACCTGTGGAGTGTGTGGGGCACAAGCTGTCAGCCTGGGTGTGTGCATCACTGGGGGAATGAGGGAGAGGAGGACATGGAGTGTGTGCTGAGTGAGGCTCTGGCATCCCCCTCTGACTGCCTTGGGCTGGGCATCCTGGCACTGAGTATGGGCAGGAGGTCAGTCAGTCTAGTCCTCTGGGAATTGTACTTTCTTTTCCTGGAGTATCTGATAGATGCACATTTGAAGCAGTTACTTGTCTCTGTCTTTGTACAATTCTTGTGTGCCAGATAGAACCACGCTTCCGCTTGATAAAATATTTTTGTCCTCATTCTCTTGTCTGGAGCTCCCTGCAGATGTCTACTCTGTCCTGAAGACAAAAGGACAAAAAGGAGCACAGGAAGAGAACAAGAACCTTCCCAGAACATTGTCTGGGTGCATTTGCAGCACCCGTCAGCCTGCCCACCCAACTGAGGAGGTGATCTGAGGTTTGAACTCCCTGTTCTGTAGCTGTCTCCAGTCCAAGCTGGCTCCTTCAAGGAAATTCATGCAATAATTTGTGGTGTTCTGCATCAGGCCTGGAAGTTCATGAATATTACAAGAGAGATCACAACCTTACTTCTATTTTGACCTCTCCTCTTGAGTTCTCTCCCTCAGTCCAGGAGCTCACGGTCAGCCTTGCTGCATTTGATTTGAAGGAAAAGTCTAAATATTCTGAGAACCTACTGAAGATAGTTGCAATATTTGTTGATACCTCACCAAAAGTTATACTGAGAGTATCCCTCATGCATCACATTGTTCGTGTTGCTGAACCAAAGAGCGTTACAGCACTCTGTAAGCAGAGATTGCTTCAGCATGTCAGGATAATTTCAGTGCCCAGGTCTCCATCTCACTGCAGAAAGGACAGACAGGGAATACCTGGTCTAGATTCAGTTACTTCTGTCTCCATGCAATCCTTGGTTCCTATGTCTTACAAGAAGCTCAGAAGTTGTTTGGATAGCGAAGAGCAATTAAGACCATCCGTTACAAAAATAAGCCAAGATAATGGCTTTAAGCCATATAGCTCTGCTCTTACTGTGTAACATTTTTCTTGGGGGAAGGTTTCTGGACAAGCTGCTAAGGAAAAACAGTAAGAGGAGTTGAAATCACCCATCATTTGATTAAGAGCCTGGGTCTCTTATCTTGATAACTGATACAGATGGAAAAATTTAAGGCAGACTTTCATGGTATGATGCTGGCCCTGTTTTCAGGTACCAGAAGAGCAGTGTGAAGCCTGCGGTGGTACAGCTTGTTCACAGAAGAAATAGAGAGATGCTTTACTGCCCTGCTTAAAAGACATTTCCCTGTCCCAGGGTCAAAACTTGTATTTGTGGTGATTTTTGCCTCCCTGAAGAGAGCAAGGACAGAGCTCCTTGTGAGAAAGCATCTCAGCCACAGCTTTGTCAAAAATAGCATTCTCTGAGCTTTTCAGAAAAAGCAGAGTTCCTATTCTTCTTATCTCTTACAAGAGATAGGACCTAGTGAGAGCTTCTGGGGGACTTTTTTCCTATTCACTTTCTTTTGCTTTGGTACCCATCTTTCTTTTAACTGCAAGTACTGATAAGCTCTGTTTCAGACTATATTCCTAAGGCAGGGATTGTTTTTAGTCTGTAACCACTCGCTTGGGTGGTTTCTATTCCTGCTTTTGGAAGAGAAGTGGCAGTCCCTGATGTAGCCCCAGTCCTGGGTAAAGTACTACTAGGGTAAGAGGCTTCTGGTTTCAAAGAAGACAAAGGGCATGGGTCGTCATCGTTCTTCTCCATGTGCTTGGGAACAAGTATCTCAAGTTTTCTGATTTGCACTGCTAACAGAATGAGCTTTATATATGTAGAGTAGATATGTTACTATCAGTACAGTATTGCTGTTGAGTCTGTGATAGTCCTATAGTGGAGGCTTGTCCATGGGAAGTTGAGGATCTAAATGTATTCATATCTAAAAGGCTAGGCAGCTTGAGAAAACCTTTCTAGAAATCTATTAATTACCAGTATTGTGTATTTCCAAGCCGCAAACTCAACTGCTCTGAGCTTTATGTAGTCCGTAGCATATATTTGGACATGTGCAGTACTCCAGATCTCAGTGGCTTCCTTGTTATGGTACAGCACTTTAATCATCTTTGCATGCATACCCCAAAATCTGACAACAGCTACCTGGGAGTATGCATGAGGTTTCACAGTGCTAGCTTCACCTACACCTCTTTGTGTGCCTGTCTGAATTCTCTGCAGTGAATCAATGTACCAGAACTGCCTGAGGTCCCTCAGAAGTCCAGACTTTACACCAATGACTAGGGGTCTGATAGACAAATAGCTATGGTGTTTTCAGTATCTTTCCCCACTAAGGCTGTAGAACCTGAGTCGTGCCTCAGGTCTGAGGGGCTCACAGGAATTGCCTCAAGACTTGGGTTTCCTGCAATGTGCAGTGGAGCTCAGAGCTCTCCGACAGCATTCTGCTGCTCGTAGGCAATGCCACCTTACGCACTGTGTCAGCAGAGAAGAGCAAGACCCTGCCATCTGAGCAGAGACCTCTTCTCCCTGGAATTGATATATACCTTACCCAAACATGACTATAGCTCTCCGTCTACCTGGTTTCCTAGACGTTTTGGCAGATTAGCTCAGTGGGTGGATGATAATAGCTGGGTTGTTTGTGCCTCTGCAACTCCATCTTTCATGTTGTCATTTACAAATGAGGATTCCCCCCCACCCCCAGAACCTGTTTTAAGACACAGACGAACCAAGTGGCAAGTATTTAGCTGTATGAAGGGCAGGAGTCCAGGATCAGTAGCAGGCAAATTCCCATATCTGAGATCCTGAAGCTACTCTGTGCTTCATTCTGGCTTCATTGCCTGTAAAGTGGCCAGAGATTCCTACCTCCAGGCTGTACACCTTGCTAGCCTTTGCTGGAGTTTGGACAGGACAAAAGCAACTGCATGTGCTAGACATTGGGAGTTACTTGGACCAAAGGCACGCGAACTTTGCCAAAGCTGTGAAGCGTCAGTGAAGCCGTGGTACAGCATAAGAAATAAGCTATGGTATATTTAGTCTATGTACTTGCTGGGAATTTTCAAAGGAGTGTATATGAAAAAGTACCGATCACATATATTCTTGCAGAAGACACCTTTTGATCATTAGTAACACTGAGCAGCACTCCTCCTCCCCACCTAGAAATGTGCACGCACCTTATGTGTAATATGCAGAACCACTCTGCAATTAGACGTTTGCAAGCAGAGACTTTCCCCCCGCATTGAAGTGACGGAGGCCGTGGGTGACTGGCTGTGCAGGACAGGGGCTCACAGTCGGAGGAGCCCGCAGCAGAGCTCGCTGGTTGTTTCTGGTTTGTGCTGCATGCCGACAAGCCGGGCTTTGCACGTACTGCAGAGGGGTCTGTCTGCACCCTGGGCTCTGGGTGGCCGTCCGGGCTGACTTCATCCAGCGCAGTTCGTGTTGGACCCCGTTCTAACAGAAATCACTTCCTTCCTTTCTTTTCCCACCCTCCCTTCCCCAGCTGATAACAAGACGAAAAAGAAAGTAGCTCATCGGGACAGGAAGCAGGACTTCTCTGCCTTCAAGCAGACAGACAGCGAGATGAAGGTTAAAATATCACCGCAGCTCCTCCTGGCAATGCACCGGTTCCTGGCAACAGGCAAGTGCGGGTTATCTTTTTTTGTGATCGTGCCAGAGCCTCGGAGGCAGTTTGTCAGCAAAGGCCGGTGAGGTGGGTAGGACAGTACAGGCGGGAAGGGAGGCTGGATTGTGGGGTGACAAATAATGCCACTGTTGTGTTTTTCTTTTTAAATTCTCTCCTCTCCTGTGTTCAGTGTCGGCATGAACCCTCTGAGACATTTACCAGGGGTGGACCAGTAACTTTAAATTGGTCTGAAAGGTAAGGATGAATGCCAAGTGCCGCACTGCATGTCTAGAGTCCGTCAGATTAACGACTAGCAAGTACACCCCGTTAGGAAGAGCTCAGGGAACAAACCAAAGAGGACTCGATACCACTGCCCAGCTGACTGTAATTGCACTCTGGCGCCTTCTCCAGAAAGAGATGCTGGACTTTTTGCAGGAAGGTCTAAACCTGTTCCATGAGACTTTTTGACTCCAAGTGAAAAACTCTCCCGACACATTTAATGCAGACTGCGCAGGTGGTTGAACTGTACTTTTTAAAATGGATTTCTGGCTGGCTTGTGTGACCTCCGTTGATGACTTCAGGTTTCAGAGGACAGTTGTCTCCATCCCAGAACATCTTGATGTTTTAGCCCTTGAGTGGGCAGTCTGGCAGAGAGACCAGGGCCTTGAATGGTTTCTTACAGCTGATATTGCCTTTCGTCGTAAAGTTGGTCCCTTCACCTCAGAGATGAGACCTGTTAACAGGAGAGCTTGTGGAAAACATACCTTCCTATTGCTCATGATGTCTCTCTTTGACATATAAAGACTTCTCACATGCAGGCCTTTCAGATGGGCGTCTGTCACTGCTGTGTTCAACACATATTCCTGGGTTGAAAATGATAAAGTTGTATTATTTCAAGTTTGCCAGCTCCAGTTGGAAATTAGTACTTCCCCTCCTCTAAGATGCAGTAATTGCCTGCCTAGATGCTCCTAGTCTGCCTTCATGCTTTATTTTGCCTCTCTGACTTGAAAGAAACATGTATATGATCAGTTATCACGTCTCAGCTGGGGGGCAGTAATTCCTTAAAAGGCTTGGACTCCTACGGCTCATGTGCACATGAGCATGTCCTTGGTGAAAGGAAGCAGTTCAACAGGAAGATGTGGATTTAACGGCAAGCAAGGCGTTGTTCGCGTAGTGGTACAAGACTTGATGGAGTTCCCTAAACACCTGCTCAACAGACGTAGTCTTACAGTGCTGCTTCTCTGCTTGTGGATGAAAGGATTGTGTAGCTTAAATCCAGGGCTGTCTCTGAAGCCACTGCTAAATAAGACAAAAGCTACAGTTTTGGTTTCTCTGTTCTAAATTGAGAATAGTATGTTTAGCAGATGAAAGGTACGGGGTCATTAATGGTCCTGTTCTGAAGTGAGGTGTTAGGAAAGCTTATCAATTTGCATGTGTAAATCTTGACATCCCTGGCTTAACTCTCCCGTACAAGGATGAGCTTCTCTGCTTCAAACAGCTCCTGTTGGGAACACTGAGGAGCAAGTGGATAGGGAATGTGTTCTGTGTGTCAGGCGTTAATCCCACATGGTTTGAACAGACCTGCACTGGCTCTCACTTTCAGTAACTCTTCCCATATGAACCGTGGTAGCCCCAATTGTGTCTTTGATTTATGTAGAGCATCTATCTAGAGCAACTTTCTAGGCCCCAAACAGTGATTTTTAATTTTTTTTTTTTAAGTGCAATAAATGCAGTAATACCTTTTAATATCTTTTGAGGAAGGAAAAAACAAATTCAAAGGTTCTCTGTGCCCTAATTATAAAGCTCTTCCATTCATACAACTCTCCAATGAGCCTATACAACTGTGACTCTGAACTCTCAAGAGGGCAACACTGCCTTTTTCTTTTCCCTTTCAGATGAAGACATGGTTTTTGGTTGTTTTGAAAAATACCTCAGTAATGAAAGTTGGGGTGTTCCTGGGTTTTTTTCCCCCCCTTGCAAATCTAACAGTCTCAAAAGACAGGAAGCCTGCAATTCCATAATGGATCTCTCTGCATCTGTGTGCATTTTATAGGCAAATGCTTATTAACGAATATTGCTAACTTCTTGCCAGGCATATGAAGTGTAATGCCAAGTTGTATCTTGTGTTATAGAAGTAGAAGCATTTGGTCCATCCCAGATGTCAGAGAAGATCCTTCTCAGGCTGCTAAAACATCCCAACGTCATCCAGGAGCTGAAATACGACGAGAAGAACAAGAAAGCCCCAGAACACTACCTCTACCAGCGAAACAAGCCCGTCGACTACTTTGTTCTGATTTTACAGGTCAGACGTGTGATTATGTAGATATGTGCAAAATCCTTCATCTCTTGACATATCCCTCTCTATACCTCTTCCAGTTGTTGAAGTTTGTCTTCTTTCAAACATGGCAATGGAGCTATGGCTCTTGGGAGCTGCTCCTGCCTCCTTTATGAGCTTGCCAGCCTTGAAGAACTCACTCAGCCTCAGTTAAAGCAGTTGTGAAGGGTAGACACACTTCCCACTTCCAGTCATCTGTTGAAAATGACTTATGCTTTAGGTATCACTAGGATAGCGAATGCAAAGGAATCCCTGCATACAGCTGGCATTGCTTGGAAAATAGGGGTGCAAAAAATGGGACGTCATAGGAGTTTGGCCAGGATGCTTTCTCTAATGTGTGTTTTCCTTTTGCAAAAGGAGGTATGGGGATTTTGACAATTTAGAGAAACTATATTTTTCTGTGCAATTTTGAAGTTTGTACCTTTGGTGGTGTGGGAAGTGGAGGTTTCGGTGGGGCCACTGCATCATCTACTGAACTGATGCCACCTCCTGCCACAGCCCCTGTGGCTCTTGAGCACCCTGGCATCCAAGCACTCGCCCTACCCTGAGATCACTGCATTTGGGTGGGTTTTAGATTGGAGCCCTAGGTGGTGTGGAAGGACTGTTTTCTGCTTCTTCTGTACAGGATTGCTTCCAGTGCCGATATCTTTTGGGTTTTGTTACTCAACAGGAACGCTTGAATGGCTAGGTAAAACTTTACACAGAAATTTAACTTCCATCTAGCACCATTTGAGCAGGAACAGTCCTTTAAGAGAGATTTTGCTGGAAAGGTGCTTATGTTTCTGTCCTGCATAAATGAAATCAGTTTTTGTTGTAAAAACACAAGCATCATAGCTAAAGTTGTAACACAGGGCTTGAAATCTTCCTTAACATGGCCTTAAAAGAAAAAAAGGGAGAGGGATTTCAACGCTGTCAGTGATAAAAAATTAAAGCACTGGAATATGATACTCTTAATTACTCTGTAATTCTCTTTTAAAAAGAATCGTTTTTTTCCAAGGATTTGAGGAGCCACTGGTAGCTCTTTAACTGCTCTTTCTTATGTGCTGAACTGTTGCAATCTGAAATATTCCAGAGGCAAGATAATGCTCCTGAATGAGGTAATGCTGCAAAGATGGGCAATACAAAAGAACAATCAGTTCTTTCTGAGCTATTCTGCAATCAATAAATGTTTAGCAAACACGATGTGTTAGCTCCATAATGCATTTGGAAAAGTGAGTCTTGCAGTAGGTACTTGCTATAAAAATGGTAACAAGGTTGGTTCTGCAAGGGTCAAGAGGGGATAATAATGCTGCTTTTGTTACTTAAATGGACTTGGGCTTATTCTCTCATGTCGAGAGACCAAGAATACCTTCACAGTAAACATGTGCCAGAACACAATTCAATGTATATTCTGTGCATTAAATTTACCAATTTAATCTCTGTAGAGTTACTGTTTTAGCTGGAATGTCACCTGTTTGCAATAGCTTTTCTCTTAGCTAATGGGAAGTTCTTCTGTAGCAGTTTGAGATTTGTTTTTGTCATTGTATTTTTTCAAAATTCCTGTTGGAACATTAAATAGTGGAAAACCAAAACCCACATGTGCATTCATTTAAACAGGGCAGAACACATCTAATAACATGCATGGGGAATTCTGAATGGTTTTTCAGCCCTTCTGACTATGCCAAGCATGCCTGGTCTTCGTATGGCCACCACTGGGAAGCTTGGAGATGCTGCATGTGCTGGTAGAGCAATGGTCTTGGAACTAAAACTCAACTCCTACTACTAATTACTAGTTTGTATTTAGCTACTAACTCCAGACTGTATGTGAAGATCGAAGCCTGGTTGTGTATGTATTTTGGAGACCTGGTCTTGGCTGGGGAATAACTACCAGCAGTAAGTAGGTTGAGAGCTCTGTTTATAACCAGCCTTTGCCTGGGTGACAAAATTGTGCCTTTTGAAAGGCTTATAATGAACAAATAAGCTCATTATTTGTGTTGCGGAGTGAAATTGATTTTAAAAGGGATTCTATGAAGTTGTTGCTTGTGATAGCAGGAAGGTAGATTTGTGAGCTAGACACTCTTCTTGCTAGGTGGGTATTGTGGTTTTTCTCATCTGGGACAGTTAGACAAACTGACTTGGTATCAGTTTGTCATGCAAGTTGAGTTCATTTTCACATTTTTCTGCCCCAGTACAGTACTATGAAGTTAAAGGCATGATTATTTATTTTAAATAGTGCTTAATGAAATAAACACATAGAAGTAAAATTTACTTTTGGGGCTCATTTTGACCTGATTGTGACCAGCTGATGTTCAGTCTACTTAGCAGTACACATGGGATGGGCAGTCTGTCTGCCCTTTCCATCCTAGCCAGATGGAAAGCATTGCAGGTAATTACGTTGTTTGCCTGAAATCCCAGACTTTGTGTAGTTCAGCCTGAAAGCTACATGAGATTTCTTCTGTCTGCAGTGGTGTGCTGTAACTCTCAGTGCAGTACCAGTAAGGGTGAATGGACATGAAAACCAGACCTCCCTAAGAAGGCAATTATTTTTGGCTACTTGCGTACCAAAGTAACTGGGATGTTTACAGCTATATTTGATATAGTGGGTTCTGTTCTAGAGTCCTTTGTAGGACGTGATGTTAAACATTTGGTTCAGCCCCCATCAGAAATGGGTGCACTTGCGTAGTGGTGTGGTTTTGTACAGCTTGGGAAGAAGTGAGGGTCCTTCTAGGCAAGACCCTGTGATAGAGCAGGATCTTAAGTTAAGGATGGTGGAATATGTAAAACTGCTAGAAAGCAAGAAAACCAAAGTAACCCCAAGACTGCTCCTTCAGGAATAAGGACTGTGTTTCTGTGGGAAACTCATCGGTGAAGGCAAACAGCCTCCTCACGTGTTATCTCTCATCTCCCTTTCCTCTGTTTGTGTTAGAGGGGACTCTGTCAGTGTGAGCTACGGCCCAAAATGTCTGTGTGTCTCAAGACCCCAGATGACTATGCTACATCTAAGCTTGTTGTGATACTAGAGGAGTATTTTTTCACTCCGCATTGAGTGAAAGCAGCCTGGCAGCACTTGGAGCAGGGCCATAGTACCACCCCAAAGCGCTCTGGTGATCCCCCTCCCCTGCAGGGACTTAGGCTGACCACAGGGCACCAAAGACCAGGATAGCTCAGGGCGCAAGAGCGTGTTGCCCTCCAGGGTCCGTCCCTGTTCAGGCACCGTTACAAACTGCAAGGACTATGATACTGCTGAGGAATATCAGGCAAAACTAGCTTTTAGGGGTCAGGTCTGGTCTTGTGCCTCGAGACCTACAGTCCCTTTTAATTGCAGCTCTCTCTCCTTTTCCTTAACAGGGGAAAGTGGAAGTGGAGGCTGGGAAAGAGGGGATGAAGTTTGAAGCTGGTGCTTTTTCCTACTATGGGGTGATGGCCCTCACAGCATCGCCAGGTATGTCCTCTTACCTTCTGCTTCTGGACTGTGCTCCTGCACAAACCTGCCCGTCCTGCGAGTGCGGCGGGAGGAGGCTGCACAGGGCATCCCCACGCCACGTCCGTGGGGCTGATGTAAACCATACCTCGTTGCCAGCGAAACTGCCTGCCTGGCACAGCATCCCCAGGAGGGACCCGGGCCGGTGGTGATGCTGGCGCTGACTCCAAAAACCCAGTGGCTGGCAGCCGTTTGCCAGCTCCCAGAGGATGCGAGTGTTGGCCTTAGCGAGCGATGTGTTTGGTACTGGAGGACAGCTTTGTAGTTCTGCCCACGGTGGGGTGACAGGGACGGAATTAACGGCAGTAAATAATTAGGGGCAGAGGGACATCTAGCGGTGCACAGCACAAACGCCCGGTTGGTTTGGGGATGGTTCGCTTTGCCGGTCTTCTTTCTAAAGCCATCTTGAGGAAGAGGAGGGCAGCCGTGCAAGAAAAGCAATTGCTCCTGTCGGCTTGTATGGAAATGTAACCAAGAAACCGGCAAGGGGGGAAGGCTGGGGGCGCAGGGCGAGGTGTGAGCCGGTTGCCACCGAGGTGTGAGCCGATTCCCAGCACACAAGTGGCAGCTGCGTAAGCCACCACCTCACAGGCACAGGTTGGGGGTTTGTCTTATAATCCACCAAAAGCAGGCTCCAGTGCTGTATTTCAGCATTTGGTGATGTATTTTGGTGCCAGCAGTGTCACTGCTGAGATCTTAACCTTAACTGGGAATCCGCAGCCCCGTTGGGGTGAGCTGGGGCACTGGTGCTGGCCTTGGCCATCTGCTGACCCAAAGCCACTTGCTCAGCTTCAGGGAGAGACGTTTCTCATGCTGAAATCGGGTCCTCCTGTCACAGCAGGGTTTACATCCCACTTGAGAGGCAGCTTGTTTTAATTATACACTCACGAGCACTCCCTTTACGTATGTGTACCTATGTGTATGTACCTTAGCAAATGGCGTCGGAATGAAAATGATTTTGTAAGTTATAAGTATAGCCTTATTAAACTCTACAGAGAACAGCAGTTCTCATGGACGTGTGAGCTCGTTTTTACGGGCAAGACTAATTCTTCCTTAATTATGTGCACTTTAATTTGATCAGTCTAGCTATACCTTTTGAGGCTTGACAGATTTGAAAGTGTGCAGAGCACTGGGTGGATTTTATCTGAGCGATAGCAGCAGCGTTCACAAAGAATCACGACCCATGTGTGTACAACTGCATCATACCTTCCACTTCGCAGCTCAGCTAATATGGGCCAGGCACAGAGCTGGGTTGGGCTTGGTCACTTCTCCTACCAGACCTACACTTGGAAATCACTTGTGGCATCTCTGTTTTGCCAGCATTGTTCAGTTTGAATGTTTTAATCTGGGGTTGGTTTTTTTTGTGTTGCTTTTGACCATGCCCATTGTCCCAGGTCCTGTGAGATCGAATGATCTTCTCTTTGCGTGCCCTGAAATCCATCTTGGATTTTGTCACGTCAAACTTCAGGATATGCACTAGTTTAATTTAAACTTGGCCAGCCTTGGATTTGTTTATTTTTTGACTGGTTGGCTTTTACCACTAGCAAACCCCTCATTTTACTGGCTTTCCCTCCAGGTTTTAGAGAGTTTGTTTTATGATGTCTTGCAGCATCCTGACGTTTCTGTTAGGGTGAGCTCATAAAAATAAATTCCTGTTGCTCTGTGTAGACAGGAAAGCTCAGTGAAAGTATAAGTCATTGCAGAACAAAAGAAAACTCCTGTTCTTCCCTGTGTCCTAATTAGACTTCATGTGCCTGCTCTCCCCACCTGGAATGTGAAGTCAGTAATAGGAGGGTAAAGCATTAAAAAAATAAAAAACAACAAAACCTGTGCACACCCCCAAAACCAACCGAACCAAAAACCCAAACCCAAACAAACCCCAACAAAAGAGTGAAGCTTTTTTCTTTAACTACAGCTGGGGGGGATTTGCAGTAATGATGAGTGGGACGGTACCCATCCTGACAGGGATGAGCTTGGAGAATCACAACCTAGCTTGACATTTTACTGAAAACTTGAAGAATTATGAAGTGTCTTTTGGTTTTATTTCTATTTTTGTCTGAATCCCATAAGGAACAGCACGTGTGAAAGCTTTCTAAGCTGTTTTACCTCTTTGCCTCCCAGGCTGGAGTGGGCACCACTGCTCCTTTTGAACTATTTAAAACTGAGTGTACCTTGACGGACTGTTCTGTGCTGGATAACCATTCAAATTAGCAAGTGAAAATTGTTCACTTCACTGTAATTCCTTAGACTTGTTTTTTGGTTTATTCCTAAAATTGTTTGATTGTCTTTTTTTGTTTTAACCCTTTACTTTTTCACAGTTGATTTGCACTTTTGGTTTTAGTTCTTCAGTGTGTGAACTGGCTCCTTCCCCTGTCGAGTGTGGATAGCTGCCGCCTTTCTGGTCGTGATCTCATCCTTTTTCTCTCCCTCTTCTAGTTCCCTTGTCCCTGTCTCGTACCTTTGTTGTCAGCAGAACAGAGTTGTTAGCAGCAGGTTCTCCAGGTAAATCCGCATGCTTCTATTTTCACCATTCTTGTGACTGCCCTGATGCCATAAAAAGTCAGCTGCAGTCTGTATTTATCTGACCCCTTTGCTCGTTAGGGAGAAGTCCAGCACAGAGTTATGCCTCGCAGGTAGGTATCCTGAACTTTTGTTTATGGTAACTGGTAGCAACACGACAGAGTCATCAAAATGGGAAGAACTAAAAACATGTTGAAGAAAATGTGTTTGGTAATGTGTGCTTGTTCTTGTTTCTCATATGTACGCTGGTGGAAAATTAGGAGGGGAGATTTTTTTGAAAGGAGGTATTCTCCCTCAAGCTGAGGCTTAAAAATTTCTGAAGAAAATGCATTTGGCAGAGGAGAATGTCTGCTGCTAAACCGCCATAAAAGGAAAACTTCTTTAATGAAAGAATTCTTATATTCTCATATGAGTAAATTCTATGGTTTGTATACACTCTGGCCATTTCAGTTCCTCAAAAGCTTTGAGCTTTCTCTCAGTGAGGTTAATGCCGTGGACTGGTACAGTGATTTACTGAGTGGTCGGATTTGCAATGGAATGTGCAAGAAGGTTGTGGGACCTCTTGGGGAGGTTTCTGGTTCCTATTTTGCTTAAGACCTTTCCTTGCTGAATATCCAAGTTGACTGACACAGAGATCTCTTTGGAGAGCAGAGACCAAGGAGGGAACAAATTGGGCCAAAAAGAACTCTGAGTTGTGGCTGAGTGGTTGGAAATTGGGAAGGGTCAAGAACTGAGCTTTGCAGACACTGCATGCACAGAGGAGTTGAGAAAAATGGAAACCCATCAAGAAAGTCTGTAGGAAGAGCAGAATCCTAAAATAGTTTGGGCCACAGTGAACATATTTCTTCCTTTTGAAGTCTTCTTTTTCAGATGAAATGTCTTTCCCGAGACCTAAAAGCAAACAAGATAATGATATGCATATTTAAGTGAAATATCTCTTAAACATTAATACATATCGTGCATTTCATAAACTTTCACCATCTGCTCCCTGTATTTTCCCCCTCTTATTTTTTCACTTTTGAAAATGTATTTCACCATTAGTCCTTAAATTAGTCTCATGCACATTCCAAACAAACTACAGGTTGTTGCCCTACAGGGAATTTTTTTCCTGCCCTGTTAAAGTTTCCTGCTGCTAAACTTCAAAGAAGGGGGAGAAATTTAATCTTTCTTTAATTAAAGTACCTGATGGCTTTCTTTTAAACTCGGTGGCTTTTATTATCTTTTTTTGCTTGGTTCTTTTGTTTTCCCAGATCATCTCTTTTTTTTTTTTCCTTTTCCTTGCTACAAATAAGTGCACACTTTGCACATGCAAGTTGTTTCCAATATAAATGCCAAGCATATTTTCATAGCTTTTTCCCCAACTTAAAAAAAAAAAAAGAAAAGAATAATGGGAAATAATAATGGGAAGCATCTCCTTTGAAAGGAACTGATATGGTAAGCCTGGTCACTATCACAATGTGGTACCAGTTTTGATGAAACTCTGACCTTCTGCTGGGTCCTTCTAAAAAGGATCCTGTTGTTTAACACCAAATTCATCATACAGTTGTATTGATGTTTGTCTTGTGGTGTGTGCTCTTTATCCCCTGTATAGGAAGGTGAGGAGTATGGGAAAACCTGGGTAGAAAAGATCAGCCCAGATGTGGGCTGGCCTGCTGGGGGCTGGCAGGACGCTGTTCTGGAAACACAGACCTGCCTGGTATTCTTCTGTCGTCTGCCCTTTCTGTATCCTTCCTTCTTCCTTAACTTCTTTTCTCCCTCCCTAACTTCTACGTGGTCCAGAAGTGCTGTCCTTTCCTCTCAGATTTTTAGTAATCATACTTTTTTGTTCTGTCCTTTCGTTTCACCTGTCCTTTTGTTGTTGTTGTTTTTTTGGTTTTGTTTTTTTAATATATGCTTCATCATGTTGCTCTCTGTCCTTCTTTGTTTTTTATTAGTAATGTACTATAAGACCCCTTATAGAAAAGATGGGGCAGGTACAAGTCACACTAGTGTAAAGCTGTTCCAGGTGGAAACCTTTTTCCCGAGCAGCAGTGGTGCTGTTCTTGTCACACTCAGCCGTATTTTGTGTATGCCGGTGGGAAAGACAGGAGAAATTCACTCAGCCGTCACAGTTCCTTGTTCTCCAGTGGGAATTACAACATCAAGCCCTGTGTGCAGATAGAGTTTTGGCTTCTGGCAGCAATTACTGCAGCCTGCTGTGGCTTTCAAGATGGCAAGTCGGTATGGAGGAAAACCTTGCAGGGCTCCGAGTGCTTCCCCCTAAGCCTGTACTTGGTGTTGCCATAGGGACCTGCACTAATTCCGTAGTGCAGAAATGGCAGAAAAACTGCCAAGTTGTTAGAACCTGTATTTTTCTGTTCCCTTTTCTAAAATTGAAGGAAAGACAACATCGGAGGGATTTTAAGTGGGAAATAAAAAATAGGGCAATTCCACCATGAATCTAGAAGCATCTAAAGTGTTAGGTTTAGGAAAGGCTGGATGCAGAGATGTAGAACAGGCTATGTTATGTGAGCAAGGAGAGATTATGTTTATAATAGTGATTAAGTGGCAGAGGTAGGGTTGAATTTTAGGGAGCTTTTTTTTTTCAGAAATAAGTTTATATATAGAAAAAAGTCTTCAAAAAAGAATTTGAAAAGCTTGCAAGGATACTGTTGCTGATTTGCTCAAAGAGGCTTTGTATCATAAGATTATATGAAAATGATCTTTCAGCTGAGAACGGGGTCACGTGGTGAGTAGCATAGTTTACATCACGTTTCAGTTTGGGATGGCTGAATGAAATTTAACTGTGCTAAGATCCAAAAATTCACCAGCCCTAAAGACAGTTCTTTGATCAGTATGTACTGTGTGCACCCAGGGAGAAGCCCATCCTGCAGGAGGGCTTGGGATCTCTCTTAGGATGTAATTCTGCCCTCCTGTCTTCTGGGTCACTGTGTGGGTGGAAGCTAGAAATGCAAAATGTCTGTGGCTTCCTGAAAGCACATTTACTTGAGATAAACTGTGGGCAATCACACTCGCAGGGGACAGCTGTGAGGTTTTGAAGTGAAACCCTGCAGTGCTTAAAGGCCAGTGATGGAAAATGATGTCTCTAGTTTACTCCTTTCCTGGACACAGATTTTTCTCTGTAGCATGGACTGTTTTCCTTGTTTTGCTGACTGGCGTGTACCGCATGGAGCTTGCTCTCCTTCATTGAGTTTTTGCCCCTTTAAGCACTGGGAAGTACTAGAAGAAACATTGAAGTAATCATCACGTGGGCTGTACTTTGGTCCACTGAGGACTCTATCACGATTTTGCAAATGTCTGCTCTAACTCAGGGAACAAGGCACATGTAGGTACCAGGTGGAATAAAATGGGGTAAGGGGTAGCTGGGACTGACTGTGGGAGACAGGTCTGGTATGGAGTTACAATTATAAATCATTAAGGAAAAAAAAAAAAAAGAAAATCTATTAAGCATGGTCTGACTATCAAGAGCTCCTACAAGGGAGCCATGGGAAGTTACCTTTCTCTGGTGGTTGCCACTCATCAGCTGAAGCACTGTGACCAACTGTGCACAGGGCATGTCCATTGCAGCATAAACTAAACCAGGTCTGTTTAAGGCATACTCAGTGATGTCGGCTACCAGCTCTGGACTCAAACTGTACTCTTTTTCAGGGTAATTTGGTTGTTTAGCTGCATGTCTAGTTATGAGTGGATTAAGTATTTGCGGTTCTTTTGTGCTACATCACGATTGACTATGTCCCTTTGAAACTGGTGACTTTAAATGTTTTCTGCTTGATTTAAGAAATCTCTCGCTCTTGCCCGTTTCTCAGCCGAAAACAAGTCTCCACCTCGGCCCTGCGGCTTGAATCACTCAGACTCTTTAAACCGAAGCGATCGCATCGATGCAGTGACACCAACGTTAGGGAGCAGCAACAACCAGCTGAACGCGTCTTTCCTCCAAGTGTATGTTCCGGACTACTCAGTGAAAGCACTCACAGACATTCAGTTTGTCAAGGTAGGAATACAGCTAGAAAGGCCCCACTGGAAAGCTGGGCTTTGCTGGTAGGATGGAGAGCCTGGGGAAGGGAGGTCCCTCTAGATTTCTCTGTGACTAAATAGGATTATGGAAGCAGCTGTTTAAAAATCACTTTAAATTACTTTTTCCCAATATCTGCTGTCCACTGATTTGTCTTCACTGTTCCTCTCATTTAGGCTTGTAAGTAGATTGGTCACGTAAGTTTCTGGATTTTAGGTCCCTCCAGGAAAGATTATAGAAAATAACCTGTCTCTGCTTTTAGTCATGAAAGATGTATCCTTGTGAAGCCTTTGGAGCCTTCCGAAATGGAGACCCTTCATTATCAGACAGTGTCCTTTTCTCAAGGATGAGACTTTTTCTGTTGGTTGCAGTTTTTATTCACTTTTGATTTTGGTTTCAGTTTGGGGTTCTTGATCTTACTTTCCGACTTGTCATCCTTCTTCTGCTTGGAGAAGTCTTGGACATTTCTCTTTATCTTAACCTCACATGTTAGGCTCATGTCTCATACTACCAGTGAGTTGCTGCATGAATACAGCTGTGTCCCCCAGCATGGTGCATCCCACGCTGAACTGTGTGCGAGTCCTGTGGGATAGGAAATCTATCTGAGCTAAGGAACAGCTAATGCTGGCAGCAATTCCAGCCCAGCTGGGAGTCCAGGGGAGCTGATGTCCCATGGCCAGAAGTTGACCTTGATGCTTTTCTTAAATTAAGTGCATGTTCACAGTTTCTTTGTATACAACTCAAATGATTTATGAACTCAACTTCTGTCAGAGTTAATTCAATATTAAGAAAGTGGCATCGAGCAGAAATACTAGAACGCTAAATCAATTATTCTGTAGCCAAATTTTAAAAGGAGAGTACAGTCTTGCACTCAAAACTTGACAGATGCAAGTGTACTGGTCGATGGTTCAAGCCTTCAAGGTTTAGATCAGTAAATATTTGTCACTGAGCAAGTGATTCTCACTACAGACTTCAGTGGCTAATCTGCTGTACAGAGCGGCTGCTCATCTTAGGCTGGTTTCTGTGGAGTCCTTCCAACGCTCACTGCGTTCATACTGAGGCTGATGAATGCTGAACAGTCTGGTGTCTCTGCAGCAGACTTGCACACCTCTTTTTGCATCACTCTGCTTTACACATAGGACAGAGTACTCAACATGAGTGTTTTCACTGTGCCACGTGGGCGTTTATTCAATTAATACCTTGTAAACTAGGGTTGTGACCTGCTTGTGCATGTTTGGATTTTGCTTTTGGAGTTGTGACCTGGTCCGTCTGACTTTCTCCATTTCCAGTCCCTCTCTTGCGTTGCTACTGAAACTTAATGGTTTTCTAAAAGTCTTGTTTCACCTCTTCACCTTCCTGCCTGCTGAGATAACCCACTGCTGTTGTAGCACACGGGGCTGCCAGTGGACGTGCATCCTGCTGCCTGTCCTGGCTCAGAAGGCTGACCCAGAGGAGTTTATGGGGCTGGTTGCTTATGGCTACAGGAGGAATTCTCCCCTCTACCACCATATGCAGATATATGGGGCTATAGGCTTCCTTGCCTCTGGGGCTTCGCGGGCGGTAACACTCTGTGCTCTAGGCCAACTCCTGTCATGACTGTTCTGCTGGGTGCAGCCAGCTCTTGCTGAGACCAGTGGAAGACTTCATGGCTTGCTAATTCGGACTCACGTCTATGGAGAGCCCAGTCTTTTCTAGAATCAAATGTCCTTATGTGTCAGAATAAGGCTGGAGCTCCTGCTGCATTTGCTGGCCTAGACAAGAGCAGTGATGCTTGTACCCTCTGGCTCTAAGGGACTCAGAGCCTCACCAGGAGCTCACTGAAGTTGGGAGGAAGACTTCACTGAGCTCTGGTTCTGGCGCTAAAAATGTGCATGATTAGAAGGAAATGGAGATCTGATTTAAAAATCTCTGCGTAGGAATAAATCCCTGCCTTTGAACAGCATGGTGATCGCACAGCTCTGTGCTTCCACCCTGTCTGGAAATGTCACCGTGCTGTGGTGTTGAGTTGGGATGCTCTGGGCTTGCAAAGCGCAGGGATGTTTATAGAAACAGGTAAACAGGGGTTGAAGTGTGATCATCTGGAAAGGGAGGGCACTTTATTTTCTCAGTGTATTCCACAGGAGACACAAAAGTGTGACTGGCTGTTTTTGTTCCTTCTGTTCTTGGAGCAGATCTCAAGACAGCAGTACCAAAATGCCCTGATGGCATCCCGGATGGACAAAACACCTCAGTCCTCGGACAGTGAAAACACTAAAATCGAACTGACTCTTACGGAGCTGCATGACGGTTTGCCGGACGAGACAGCAAACCTGATGAACGAACAGAACTGTGTGACTCACAACAAGCCCAACCACAGTATGCACAGTGAAGGGGCCATCTAGGAGCTGACTCCCCACAACCCACCCATCCCATCTCCTCAGCCGGACCAGCCCTCGCTCCTTCCTGCCTCCTCCCCGAGTGTGAACACTGTTAGTATGTGCTTGCAACACTGTGCTGCATCCAGTGTTCTGAGACCAAAGACTTTTGCGTCCGTTCTGGGAGCAGAAGAGGAAGAAACAGGAAGAAAGGAGCAAAGAGCAAGAGAGACTAAAGCCGCAACCGTACTTTGGGAATGGTGAGCCACCCTTGAGAACGATGAAAATACTTCTTGCAAAGTAGAATCATGTTTATTTTTTATCTGTATTTTTGATCCTTGTTGGGTTTTTCCTCCTCAAACACATATGGAGAAGTTTAAAAGCTCCTCCAGTTATTTTTTCAAGAGAGATCATGTTTTTAAAAAGTATTTTGCAGAGTTTTAAATTGTTTCTGTCCCTCCCGAACCTCAAATGGGCTCTGTCCTGGTTTTGTGAATTGGCTCCAATGTCCTTAGGCCTCTTTTCACCCCTCTCTGGTCCTTTTTGTTGCCCTGTTGAAGAAGTTAGTAACTGGTACGTGTATGTTATTTGTGTCCTAAGAATGAGCAAGCTTCAGGGAACCTCTGGTTTCAGCCACCTGGAGGGCTAACGGATGAGAATTTTTACATGCTTGCAGTTAAGTTTCAGGGAAGGAGCGATTACTTTGGTATTTAATGATCTCTCAAATTTCAGAAGGTTTCTTTGTAAAACAGGCAAAAGCATTGTTACAGTTTTGTAACCTCCAAAAACTTTGTGTATGTTGAAGATGATACTGGGGGGGGGGGGTTAAGACGTTAATTAGCAAAACTGCAGTCTTGTGAAATGAAAGCTGGGCATAATTTTCCATGGTGAAGTAACTGGGTGATTTTTCATTGATGTTCCTGACAATTGCATGGTGAAGTAATGTGCGCACCCCAAAACGACAAGCTTTTAAGCACTCGCGTGCTGTAGCAGTCTGCGCACCGTTACCTTGGCCAGAGCAGATGTGCAGTCTTTGCTGAATAACAGAGAACATCAGTCCCCGTCCCCCCTTCAATCTCTAGTATTAACACAAAAGATGCTGCTACAATTACGCCCAAAGTACATCCTCCAGGTGACAGTAAACCTCTGCCAGTGCAAGGATGGGCTCTGCTGAGGAGTCGGGACCATCCTCTCCTCTCCAAGAACTGACAGAACTTTCCAGACGCAAGTGTATTGCACTTCAGGGATTCGGAGAAGTTAGTTTCCAGGCTGTTCCCAGCCACATTCCTTCCTTTGAGTGGATTTAGTGCATTTCCTTCTCTCTTGCCCCTTTTAACAGCCATTTTAGGGATTACCATGGTAGCAGAGCAGAGAGCCTCCCACCCAGCTGCTGCTAGTGCAGGACACCCTGCCTTGGGCAGCAGAAACCAATTCCTCCACCCCAAAAAGCTGAATGCAAACTGGGTGCAAGCAAGAGGCACCCCATGGCAGTTGTGCATCACACATTCCCCTCTCCTACAGATGGAGTCTTAAGTCCTCAAATGAAAAAAACAAAACAAAAAGTTGTCGTCTCCTGATCCTCTCCCCTTCCAGTGCCACCATCTCAAACAAAATGTGAACGTTGCCCTCGGTATCTGGAGTGACTAATAAATCAGGCATTGTGGTTTCTCTGTTTCGAGACCCTTCCATGGCCCCTCGCTATGTAGCATTTCCTTTCCTTTCTTTACACCCAGATAATCTCATCAAAGAAGCCCCCAGCCCTAAATGCAACTGCCAGAGCTCTCTGTGCCTCCATGCCTGCCCTGTCTCTCCTGCTCGCAGGCTGGAGAAGGCACTTGCCACAAGTTCCCACGGTCTGTCTTTGTGAATGGTGGCTGGAAAGGTGCAATATTTTGCTGCAGGATCTCCCCACAGGAAATTGGAGTGCGTAGTGTCAGAGTTGATGGGGTCTGTGTGTGTCTCTCCTCCTCTCTCTTTTGGCTTCAGAAAGCAGCCCGAATTTTTGCTGTCCTCCCCCATGGGAAACGTACACCTCTTCCCTGGAGCCACCCATGAGGATAAAGTCCCCGCAAGGGAGCATGGAAATTGCACGGTATCTAACTTGTGCACCCAGTGAGGAGGAGACGGAGCCCCCAAAACCCTTTATGCTCACATTTAGCTCTTTATTAACTTTTTTTGAGCCCCATCTAAAAGCGTTTCCTTAGTCTCTGTCCTTGCTCTGATGCACATCAGTCCACCACCGCCGAGAGCACATGGCTCAGCATCGGCACGGGCTGACCTAAGCCCTGCTTCCTTCCAGACAGCTGCCAATATTGCACCTTTCTCACAAAGCAAAACGTTGAGATGTTACAGGATTTGTTCTCGGTGAGGGACTCACCTTGCCGGTTTTTACCTAGCGTTGCTGAATGTAAAAGTTTGTTGGAAGTGTTTGACACAGTGGTGAACTTGAGATGCAGTATCCGTTTTGTCAAACCTGCCGAAGGAGGGAAGGCTCAAGTCAAGGCAGCTCTCTCTCTGGGACGAGGTTGCTTGCTGGATCTGACTTCTGCTTCTTATGGCAGGTTATGGATTTGTTTCAGTGTCTGTTTCCCTTTTGGAAAAAAAAGAAAAAAAAGAAAAAAAAAAAAGCACCGATTTTTCCAACCAAAGCCATGTGATCCCAAAGCAAATACCTCCTGCTTCTGCCCATGCTGCACTGTTCCAAAATTTGCAGGCAATTTTTTGCATGACTGTTTTTCATCATTTGTACAGATCCAATAATGGAAAGTGAAATAACTTCCATAAAAATAGTTGATTATAGATGTATTTCATATGGAAAATACGTACCTGACCCAGAGGGGTTAGGAGCTGCTACTGCTAATTAGCTTGAAGAACAAAGCATGGTCCTCTCCCCAGAGGGGAAGAAATCCCGTCTCCCTGTTCTCAGGGTATTTACAGTGTTACTGTTTTAACAAATGCAAGGGGTTCCCAGCCCTCGTGGTGGGAACCATCACAAGCAGAGGAGCCCGGTGCCCAGCTCAGGATCTCTTCTGAGCCTCTGGACAGCATTTGCCAGCACCAGGGCTTGGCTCTCCCGACTGCAATGGAGATGCCATGGCATCTGAGTCTATGTCCTTGCAGGGGGTGTCCTGCCAGAGCAGGTCTGCTTTCTCTGCCTCGCTGGCTGTCCGCCGGCATTCAGGTGGGCTCAGATGCCAGATGCCAGGCCGCAGTGCCATAAGGACATGTGGCAGGGCTGCCGGTCATCACCGTGGCACAGGGTACCAGCTAGTGGCTTTGGGAATTGTTGGACTTGACCTCAGACCTCGGCAAGGCTTTGACTTGTAGAAAGGATACTGCATTTTCCTATGTCAACTCCTACTGCCGCCTTTGTTCCCCTCATCCGTCTGCCTCCGGGTGCCGGCAGAGGGGTGGACCATGGCCCGTTGACTGGGGGAGGCTGGGAGGGCATCTAGCCATGGTTTCTACTGTCAATACAATTTTGCACAAGAGTTCTTTGAAGTGAGGTTTTCAACACTAATATCTTAAATGCACAACTGTGAATTATAACTTTTACACTCCTGTTGGTTGAATTTCCTTTAAATGAAATGAACCTGAATCTGTTGTAACTATGATTTTATTTTTTTTTTTTAATTCTGTGTATTGCCAAATCTTTGTAAAGAGTGAAGGAATGTTCTTGCTTTCCAATGAGAATCTTTCTCCAAACAAGACTGACTCTGGTGACGTGGAGATCATATGAAGCACGCTAGTTCTGAGTGGAGAGGGGCTCAGGGTGGGCTTAGCAAACCAACCTCAGTCTCTCTGTAGACCCCCGAGCTCAGACCCTCCAGAGTTTACAAAGCACTTGTTGTTTTATTCCCAGCTTGTCCGCTCCCTGAAACCCCTGTGCAGCTGAAGGCCGCTGCCCCGCAGGAGCTCGGGATGGGGTACCCGCAGAGGGGTGAGGGATGCTGGCAGGGTGGCCGGGGAGCAGGGGCCCCGAAGCTGGCGCGGCAGGAGGAGGTGCTTCCCCCAACCAGTTGCACCAGCAGAGCCAGCTCCACAGGACAGGTCCTTCCCCCGCTCTCCACTTCTGCTCTGACCCTGTAGTTGTGTGTAGTTCCCTCTCGCGTTCTTTTTACCCCCACGCACACTCCTGCTCCAGACCGAGCAGGGGTGGGATGATGCCGAGACCGGTGTGGGGGAGCTGGAGCTGGCTGCTCAAGGCTTGCGATTCTTGGGCCCCGCTGGAAGAGGGGTCAGCCACTCATTCACAGTGTGCTCGCTGTTCTGTTCCTCCTCTCTTCTCCTGGACTTCCTCCCCTTTTCCTCACCGCAGGGGTTTTTGTTTGTTTGTTTGTTTGTTTTTTCTTCTTTTCTTTAAGTGCCTTTTTGTGCGGGTGGAGCTGGCAAGAGTAGGACTCTCAGGATACGGCCATTTGCGCTCACCTCAGACCTGAAGAAAGCCCAAGGGGAGCAGGGCGAGTTGCCCACAGTGGCCCACGGACATCACCCGTTGCTGCTTCTCAGCCTTCAGGGCCCAGCTCAGATGAGGACAAGGTCTTGGCACTGGCGGTGTCAGGCTCTGGCTCAAATCGGCTCAAAGAAAACCAAAGAGGTAGCTTTGTGCGAGGGGCTGCTTGTGCAGCGGTGGTGCTTCCTGTGATCTCTGCAGAGCTCAGCCGAGGGGCGTGGGGGTGTGGATGGCTAAAAGAGCAGCGCTGTCTCCCCACGAGCATCCTGTGTAAGTATCCTACGTGATGGAGAGAACAGCCGCGTTCTCCAGGACCCCTTGGAACATGCATCTTCCCTGTGCTGAAATACACTATATCTATAGAAATCATTCCCACATGAAAGATGTACCATATTTTATATGATATCTAATACACACATCTGTGGTTTTAAAACTAGTACCTGTGTACCAGTTGTCAAGTTATCCAGTGTCTGGATTACCAGTAGAAAACTGGGGCTGGGAGGCGGGGAATGATGCTGCAGAGAGTACCTCTTGTCGTGATGCAAACTTGAGGCTTCATCCTAAAGTTGTCCGAGCAGCGTTGAGGGGTTCCTGCGTTCGTACCGTGCGCTGCCATGTGCGGAGCTGGCACAAAGCAGAAACCCAGCACGTGCTGAAAGGCTCGGTGTGATACAGACCCAGGCGTGCTGCCCACCCACTGCCTGGCTCTACACTGGGGCTCTAAATAGACCCAAAGAAGTACCTGGTCCTTGGATACTGAGGGTTGGTTTGGCCCAACAGTGAAATGATGAGCTTAACTAACATGACCAAAAGCCAGGAATGTTTTCATGGCATGGAGGAAAGAGTAGCTTTCATCCTGACTTGACCAGCACAGAGGAAAAGCTCTACACTACAGGCTGGGCTGGGAAACTGCCCTTATCCCTGCTCTGTTGTTATACTTGGTCCATCAGTTGCAGGTCTCTTGTCGGTGTGATCTCTGTGGTGATACTGGCCTCGCTCCCATGCGTCGGCAGCACAGGGACTCGGAGACCTTCACGGCTTCCCGCAGAGCCCCCCGGACGACCTCGCTCGGTGTGTTGTTCTTGTCCTGGAGCCTGGCTTCACGCTGGGCTGCGTTCCTCCACAGTTAGTTTCACGGCCACGCATCCCTGAGGCCGTGTCCAGGTGAGGGGACAGTGTTGCTGCGAGTCCAAGGCAGTACAGTTGAGCTTTTCAGTTTGGTTGTGTGTATTTTCTGTTCCATTAGAAGCTGGACACTGAACCTGAGTAGTCCAGAGCATTCCCTAGGAGAAAGCCTGGGATGCCACGTTATCCCAGTGCCCTTCCCTCAGCTGCAGGGATGGGAAGGAGGTGCTGGAAAGCTGCCTCCAGCCCATGGCACGGTACAGGTGGCAGAGGGAGGTGTTTCACAGATCAGTAGCACTGAACTCAGTGATATCTTCTTGTTGTCATTATCCTGAGGTCAGGCTCTATAGAGGTTCTACACCTTGGAAATACGGTACTCAAAGCTGCTGGTCTTCTGTCTGTAGCTAAAAAAACATCTTTCTGCTCTCTCCTGAGGTTTTTCCTTCGGGCCCTGTTTTCCTCCGAGCAGGGCCGATCACTGGAATCCTGCAGAGGATGGTGCCCTGGCTGCTGTCACCCCTCCAGCACAGATTTCTGGCCAACAAAGTGCTTGATGTTTAATCCTCGCCCCAGCAGGAGAGATTTGGCCATTTTCAACAGAAGCTGCCTGTCATCATAGAGCCGGGCTTGAGGTTTGTCAGCTATCGTGAGCCAAACAAGCGCCCGAAACATGCAAAGGCTGCAGGCAGCTCCAGTGCTCCAGAGGTGGATTTGTTGTCTCCTCCTGGAAGCAGTGCGGCAGTCGGTTGATAGCAGGGTTTGTGGGAGAGGAAAGGCTTGTCCCAGCATTTAGTGCTTGGCAGAGCAGTCTGGCATCCCATTTCAGCTGTTTGGAGACCGCAGAGCTTTATAAAAGAAGGTTTGGTTGGTTTTTTTTTAATCCTCTGGGCATCACAGTTGTACTAAATCCTTCCAAAGTCAAGTGAGAAACTTGTGGGTGTCAGATGAGTAGCCTGGATCATAGGCCTTTTGTTGGAAGTGCCAATATGGAATGCATGCCCTCTGCATTTGCCCAAAGATCGATGTAGGAGGGTGGCAGGGACTCCCGGTGAGCTCCTCTGTTCACAGAAGTGACAGACTGGCCGGGCCTGGATCAGCTCTAGCCTCATCCCTGCTTTAGTGTCTCAGGTGCCAGTGGGGTGGGCTGGGCTGGTTTGGTTGGTGGGTTTTTACCCAGGGTACGCGCTCTGTCCTTCTGCATCGTGCTGGCTTGGATTCGGTCATGTGGCTTTCTGCGGCTGCTGCTCTCGCATCGGCCGTGGCCTGTGCTCTTCTCGCTGCGGTTTGGTTGAGTGTTCAGGAAGGCAAGCGAGGAGGTGCAGCAGTCGGTAACAGGCGATGCTGCAGCCATCCTGTCTTCATTCCTCATGCTAAGGGTAGGAGATGCTGCTCAAGGGACTCTGCCTGCCTTGCAAACCACATGAAATTTTGAGAATGGAAACCTACCAGGACCACAGCACCAGTGCTCCGGTCCCATTTGATCTGTGGTCTCCCAAGCACAAGGGGGGTTTACGAGTGGTTCAGGGTCGGGCCCTGCTGAGGGACCTCAGAGCTCTTGGCGTGTGCTTTCTCCAGCACGCACAGCTGCAGAGCAACCTGGGTACCTGAGCGATGGGGCAGGCACCCGGATGCCAAACACGCTGACGCTGAAAACCCAAATACTTCAGAAGCATTCCTGGAAGCCATGAGCGGATGGTCCTCGGCAGCCGGAGGTCTCACACCAAATCTTTCTCCCGCAGTCAGGTCCTTCCCGGGTGCCCCGAGCCGCCTCCTGGTCGCTGCTGGCTCGGCCTCGGTCCCCCCCACGCTCAGAAGTCAGGCGGCTCTCCCTCCGCAGGGCATTTTCGTGGCTATATCTGAACCTGCTCAGCCACTCCAGCTGGCTCTTCCCTGTGTCTTACTTGCCATCGTACGTGGTCTTTGCAAACTGTATCATATTGTACATGACTTCGGGTTTCCAGAGTTGTAGTATACTGACTACAGTATTTCCATGTGTGTACATAAACCTGAATAAGCACAACTGAAATCCTGAATGAAGTGTGTACGTTTCATATACTGATTGTCATACAAATGCATTTTATAATTATTCCAATTTTGTTGTAGATTTCCAATCTTTCCTATTTATTTTGTACCAGATTTATTTGTATATTTTGTGATTTTGTTTAAAAGCATTTTGTTTATTTCTATTCTTTTTAGATAAATGATGATTTTTTTTCTGTTGAACATGCCAGTTTATGCATTTTTCCCTCTTCCATGCTCCCCCCTCATTTCCAAGGGATGGATTGTGGCGTGCGGGTGGTGGGACCGACGTCGGTGATCCCGGACCCAGCTCTCCACTATTGGCACATCAGCGGTCTTTAATGTCCACTTCAGCTGTCAAGAGCCATGGAGAGGCCGGCTCCTGTTCCCCTTAGAGCCAGGTCTTGCGCTTTGCTTTGGTGGGTCTGGGCCCCTAAGTCCTCCAGCCGGTACACTTAGAGCTGTGCCAGTGGTTTTGCTGACCAGGAGCAGAGAAGTTGGTGGCAACGGCAAGCAGCTGACTTTCTCTTTCTGAAGTTCCCTCAAGGGTGAGGGCCTTTTTCTTCTGCTAATAAAAACCCCTTATTTACAATCTGCTCTGCATATATCATGTTTGTTTGTCCAGAAGCACAGATGCCGTCTGTCTGTCCGGCCATAGCGCGTGTTCCTGCCAGGTGGTGCGTGACTCGGGGTCACCAGCGAGGGACATGGCTGGTGGCAACGGTGGCTCCGTTGGACGGGAGTCTCTGGTGGAGTGAGTCTGTCTGTCCCCCGGGTTAGGTGCGGTTGCCTGCTCCCCTGGTCTTGGGACTTCGGCAGCAGAGTTGAGCGGAGCTTGCCGTGACGGAGATGTCTTTCTGAGCAGGAGAGCAAACCCGTGCTTAGTCCTCTGCCCAGCATCACTTCCAGCTCCGTGTCGGTGGAGGAATGGCTGACTGTCTCCTGCCCACCAGATACAGCCCTGCCGTGTGCCCGGTTCATGCTTCTGCCATCCCTCCACCCCTGTCCTCACAGCCATTTCACCCAGCTGCTCTCCCTGCACTGGGCTTTCTTCCTTGCTCAGCTCTTGAATTGCTAAACTCTGGCTTAGCAAGTTGGGCAGCGTCTGCTCAAGCCTTGTTGGAGGGGGAGGGGCGTTTGCTGCACCCAGGGCAGCCTCTGTCCCTGTTCCTGTGCTGCAGGGTGGCCTCATCCCCCTGGACCTTGCTTCCTAACGTCGTATCAGCAGGATGGGGAGAGTCGCAGGTCCCGTGAGGACTTCTGCTGCCCTGTGTGTGCCTGTCCCTGGCAGTGGGTGGAGGATGGTGGGATGCTGCAAGCAGGATGTTAAGTAAAAATAATGTGAAGGCAGACGTTGGGGCTGGCTCTGACAGTGAAGAGCAGCAGAAAGGAGGAGCAGGGCAGGAGGAAGGGAGGGTGCGAGAGGCCAGGTCCCTGCAGGGAGGCAGGATGGGTGTTGGCTGCCCAGGTCCAGGCTGCACGGTGGCCGCAGGGTGGGAGCAGTGCCCGAAGCGAAGGCAGCTGCACCCGTCCTCGAAGCTCCATCAGCACCCAGGCTGCGCTCCGACCTCCCTGCACGGCTGGGCCCTGTGCCGCTGCAGCAGTAGGGATGGGACCCCCAGCGCTAAAGGCCAGTTCTTGCATACCGTGTGAGGCATGCTCAGGGTCACCATTTGTACCTATGGGTTGCTAAGTCCTGGTAGACCGCCCGCACCCCCCTCATCCTCCCCTGACCCTGCTGCTGCGTCGCTCTGCCTGTGTGTCTGCCGTCCCTGCGCTCCTGCAGCCCAGCGGAGGTGAGCACCCTCGTGCAGGGCCAGGGTGGGCTGGTGGCTCTGCACCTACAAAAGTGCCTTGTCCACAGGTGGCCGGGGCTTCAGGTGCCAAGATTGCAAGAGCTGCTGCTCAGGGACTGGCACAGGGCTTTGCACCCTCCATCGTGGTTAGGTGTACCCTGATGTGGCATTTGCGCTTCAGCTGCAGTGGGCCTTCTCTGCTGGGAGAGGAGCTGGTGTAAAGCAAGAGAAGCTGGGAGCACCTCTAGTTACGTTGAACTGTTCAGAAGTACTTGCTGGCACTGTCCAACACAAAATGTCTGCAGAGCTGTGGCTAAGGGCAGTGTGAGCCTCTGGCTCCCGTCCCTGATGATAAGCGTTTGCTTCATGCAGGCTCTGTGAGCCCCTTCTGTCTCTGCGGGGCCATGAGGGTGGACGTGCCGTGCTGGAGAAAGCAGGAGAAATCAGGTCAGTGTGTGCTCAGGGCTAGGGGGATTAGGTTTGTCCCTGGTGCTTACCTTGCTCCTGCTGGGCTTTTGCTGCAGGAGAGGAGAGACCGCTGCCGGTGGGCAACAGCGTGCCCAAACCTTGGGGTGGGGGAGAGGGCCCTGGGGAGAGCGGCAGGAGCCTCGCAGCAGCTGCGGCTCACACTGGCTTTTCCTGGGGGCTCTGCAGAGCTGGTTGGAGACACAGGTGCTGCCAGGCCACCGGCCTCCTGCAGCGAGTGCAGGCCAGAGGTGCAGGCAGGTGCCAGCCAGAGGTGTGGGCTAGAAAACTGGGCTGTGGCTGTGTCCCCTGTGCCAGCCGGGGCAAGAGGCTTTGCCCTGGCTCTTGCTTTGTGGTTTCTTACTGCGACACCATCACAGAGCCAGCGCAGGATGGGCAGCGTGGCACAAGGCTGGCAGTGAGCTGTGCCTGTGTGGCCATCCGGCTCTGCCTGCCGCTTTCCCACCATCAAGTGAGGGTCAAATACTTTCCATTGCTCCAGCCTCAAAGAGTCTTCTCCCCATCGCGGTCAGAAATAGCCTTGGGCTGGGAGTGAGCTATTTGTGGCGACCGGGTAGGAAGGAGGAATGCACGGAGCTCCCCAGACCTCCCTTCCTGCAGCCACACACCCTCCCCAGCTGCTGAGCTAAAGCTTAAAAAATTTTCATGACTATACTTGGAGAAATGAGGTTTAAACATAGCAAAGCCCAGCATGGCCTTTAGTGAAAGGGCTCAGGAACAGGTCCCTGAAACCCTTCCTGCAGCCGACCTCACTGTGGGTACGTTAGCTGCTCTCCAGACCCCAGAATCAGGGAGTCAGGGACTCAGTGCTGGGTTTGGCGCTTTTAGCAAGCCTTGAAGTGTCAGCTGTTGATTGTTGGCCACCATCTGCAGCCGTTTAGCATTGCTTTTCTGGTTGGCACTTTGGGCCCTGGGACTGAATGTCCTTCTGTGGGAGCTCTGATGGCAGGCCCTCATCTGGTCTGGTTTGGTTGATGCGAAGGGTTTGTTTATAGGTGAGGGCTGAGCACAGCCGTGTGCTGTCCCCATCTCAGCCGGGCGCAGGGTACACACAGCCTTTGGTCAGGCCAGCCGGTGCCGTCGCTGTGGCCTGTTTAGCCAAGTTTGCAGCTCCTGGTGAGTGTGGGCTGTGCTGTGGTGCCAGTACAACCCTGGGCATGGGTCGTGCATGTCGGGGAGCAGTCCTTGGTAATGCCTGTGGGAAACGGCCCTGGAAAAGCACAGTGTTGGAGGTAGTGGCAGGGTGGGGGTTTTGCCCTTCCCGCCATTGAAAAGCTCCTCCTCACTCTCTGAATCCAGATCAAAATGTTTCCCTGTCTCCCTGTGCCTCCTAGCTGAAGCCGATGGGGATAACAAAAGCCTTGTGCCCCTGCATCGCTTCCTGCCCACCTGCTCCCGGGGACCAGACAGGCCCTTAAAGCCAAATCCACAGCCACTGCTCAGCAATGCTTCACACAACCAATTCCTGGAGATGCTTTCCCTCTTCCTCAGCCACCCATCCCACTGGGACCACCACAGACCAGTCCCGGCCTTCCCTGCCACCTCCGGCACAGCCCTCACCATCTCAGCGACGCACCACGAAGCACCAGGCATTTCTTAGAAACATCATCATTTATTGACTTGAACAACTGCCACTATAGCAGCAGCGTTTCCTGCTCAGATGTTGGTGGTGTGGTTGGTTTTTCTTTTTTTTCTCCTAAGGTATGTTAAAATGGAAAAAAAAATTAAAATGAGTTTATGGTACTGAAATAATAGTCAAATTTGTTACAAGAGGGCCCTCGTCGTAATCCCTTCACAGCGAACGGCACAGGCTGGAGTAAGGGAGGCTGCACCCATGACATGGAGGAAAACCGCATGGCACTGCTGCCCAGCTGCGTGCCGGTCCCATGCCTTCCCCGGACTGGCTTTCAGGCCCAAGGACCGCTTGCCCATCCCCATGGGACACCCCTGGTGCCTGCACAGCAGCCTGCAGCCATCACCCTCCTTGGCCGGGGACGCAGCCTTGCCCACCGCAACCTGCGATGAGGCCCCGCTTGCTCCGCACCAAGCCAAAGACAAGGGCAGCTGCCAGCAGAGTTTCCCGGCTCCCACTGTGGGGCTGGCCCGGTGGCACATGCTGTTCCCTAGTTTAGAGCAGACACGCGTGGCCAACAGCACCCTGGAATAACGGGCCCTTTCACTCCAGATGGTGGCTGGGTTTGTCTTTGGGATGCTTCACTTTCTTAAAGCTGAGCAGACAGAAAGGTCAGTAATAGGCAGTAGGAAAAAAAACCTGACTAACGTAATGCTAAAGCAGTAGCTTCAAGCTCCCGGGTTAATATTTACTGCTGAAACTACAGGAGTTGAGAACACAGTGTGCGGCTCAGCTGTTTGAGAAATGTGTTGGAAATCATGCATCACATGCCGATGATGAAAGAGAGCTTTGAAACACTGGGAGAGGATGACAAGCACCTACAAGCCGAAACGTGTACAGCTGCAGATATGCAAGAGCTGGAATCCCACCCCCGTCAGTGACGGCTGGAGGAATCGAACCACTTACACAGAGAAACTCACGCAAAGCAGAGGGTAAACCAAGTGCTGGAAGCCACAGCAACACCCTGGGGGAGTTTGTAACCCAGAAGCAGAGGGTTAAGGGCAGCAACACAATGGGCAGGAGGATTTGGATCATTTTGTCTCCTGCAGGGCCCAGCACATCCCTTCCTTCTCCACAGCAAATGTAACAAATGGCAAAAACCGTTCACAGGACACCGTTCAAATGAAAATCAGATGAAACACATCATAGGAAAGGGAGAAACATGCAGCATCCCTAAATGTAATGGGAGCAGCATGACAGCACAGGCGGGCAGTCCAGTCTGAATGCACCACCCAGGCAGAATCCATCAGCTTTTTGAACCGTCTGCAAAACTGAAAACAAGGGTCTCCTCCTAATTAGTGTTAATTTGTTAAAAATTTCTGGACACTTTCAAAATGTGGCTTTGCAAGAATCACACCCCCCCTCAACCCATTACCCCAAGGGCTCCAACAAAGGAATCCGTTCCTGATCACTGCTAGAGTCACGGTTTGTCTTCAGAGATGCTTTGCTTTTTCCTTCTTATTCCTCCTCCTCTTCCTCCTCCTCTTCCTCTTCTTCTTCCTCCTCTTCTTCCTCATCGTCATCTTCATCGTGGCAATGTGTGATTTCCTGAGGTGCCTGAGGGAAGAGGTTGGGCGGTTTGATCTCACTGATGGAGCGGGTCAGTTGATGCCGCTTGTAGTCAGAATCTTTAAAATCCACTGAGGTGCGATTGCGTGTGGCCATCGGCGACTCCTTCTCATTGATGTCGACGTGCGTGTGCTCTACCGTGGACTCGTGTGGCATCTGCACATGTAAGAGAGAAGGGAGATGGCAAGGGGTGTCCCAGTCCCAGGGTATCTGTCCAAGACAGATGGAGAGCAAACCCCAGAATGTGACCCTTTGGCCCACCGTGCATCAAATGCCACCTAGCCCTCCAAGGTGCCGTTCCTGGTGCTTGCAGCTTGCAGAAGTGTTAACGAACACAAGCACAGGCACCTTTGGGACCCCTGCCCGCCTCCCTGGGGTCTGCAACTCACCAGGACGTGGGCGGCTCTGAAGAGGTAGCTGAAGGGGTAGTAGAGGAGGTTGATGAAGGAGGCTGCATAGAGATCGGCATAGCGCATCACCTGGCTGGCAAACAGGGTCTGCCGAGAGCCACTGCGGAAGAGGCTCCCCATCATCCCGTAGCACATGTCCATGTCATGGGTCACTTTCTACAAGCAAAGGGCGGGTTAGATCCTGGGCCAGGCAGGCAGCAGTGCAGAGCCATGACAACACTGAAGTGGAGCGCACTGAGGGCTGGGGGCTACATGAGATCTGCAAGGATCTCCAGCTAGGCCTTCTGTGCTCGTATCCCACGGCATCAGAGCACAGCCAAGTCCCAGCTAACAGAGGGGAAGGCAGCAGTGGGTGCAAGGGGCACCCACCCGAGGCTGGCACCTGAAGGCTGGCTGAACCAGAGGCTACAGCCCCCTCCAAGCTTGTCTGTGCCAGCACGTCTTTCTGCAGCAGTGAGCACTGTCAGTCAGGGCTGCTGGGTGCATGAGGAAGGAGACCCTATTCCAGACCAGGCTGCCTTTCAGGAGTGCCAGTCACACCAGCGAGCTGAGAAGCTTCTCCGTTTGCATCCCCAAAGACAGAATGGCTTTGCCAAGCCTGCTGTGCCCACCCAAAGGCAGAGCAAAGCATTTCAGGGCTGAGCAGTGGGGCTGGGTTGTCAAGCCCTTTGGGATCCAAAAGGATGAAAAGGGATTTTTTTATGATTGGTACCTTAATGCGTCTCTGGATGGAGCTGATGTCAGGGCGTTCATTGCTGCTACTGTCCAGATGCCTAGTTACAGGCGAGAAGGTAAATACAGGTGTGAAATGCCTTTCAGAACCTGATGCTGTGGGATGGGGGCTCGGGGGAGGGAGGCTGGTCTGGAGGGGAAGGTTGGTCTCGTGGGCAGAGCCCAGGCCCGAGTCAAAGCTCCGGCATCAGTGCTGCTAACCCAACCCCAAGGTTTCGTCAGAGCCGCTCACGAGCCGTCACTAGGCTGGGGGAGACAGCAGGAAAGTTGCCACTGTTTGAACACTCACTTGTACAGCTCGGCCAAGAAAATGTCCAGACTCTGCAGCTCTTCAAAAAGGGCTGGAAAATCCACAAAAGAAAGGGGAAAAAGGTAAGTAAACTGTTGAAATGGAAAGGGCTGAAAGCAAACCCACGATCCTGCCCGATCCCCTTCCATGGCGTTGGAGGGGCACTGCATCAAAGAGCATAGCACCTCATGGCCACTATGCAGGGAGGGTTCAATCGCGCTCTGTGCCACTGGCAGAGCTTTGGGCTTGGTTTCTGGTTCCCCTTTTGGTTTTGAGGCTGAACCTTCACAGGCCTCATCAAAACCTTCCAACCAGCCATGGGGCAACTTGCATAACCCCCAGACTTATTTACACACCAAAGGGCAAACCTGGGAGAAAAGCAGTAGCGCTGGAGGATGGGAAACACACAGCACTTTGGCAGCAGAGCAGCAGAGGGAGCGGGAGGAAGGAGGAGGAAGCAGCTGGTGAGCAGGGACTCCCTGCAGATGGGAGAGCAGTCATGGCTCAGGCATTACAGGAAGAATAACCCAGGTGTCTTGTCAGATACTTTTTTACCAGGGAAGCCATGGCTCCATATGGGCAGAGGGAGAGGAGTTTTTGGGGCAGGGTATGGACTAGGAACAACGCAACCCCACCCAGCTGCAGCTTCTCACCCGGCCAAGTCAGTGCTTGGCTGATCACGTGCAAGCAGCCTGGGAAAGAACACGGGAAAGGCCTGGGACTCCGAGGCCAGCCCATGGAGAGCTGCCCCAGCTCCTGCCACCAACACCCAGACCCAGGGAAAAAGGGCCGAAAGGAGAAGTGGCAAGCCAGGGGGATCTCTCCCCTGCACCCCTATTGCCCTGGTGATCTCAGGGGCATAGCACCAGGCAAGGATGAGCGGAGCCTGGCCCGGGGTTTGCCCAGCTGCTGACCGCTTTTGTCTGTCCAGACGTGCAGCTCCTGTGCCAGCTCGGGGATCACCAGGAAGGTCCTCCAGCCCTGGCGCTTCTTGGATTTGAGGATGTCTCCAAAGATATGGTCTCCGATGTACAAGATATCCTTCCCTTTGGCCCCCAGCAGGTCACAGACTGTGTCCGAAGAGCCTGAAAGAAGAATGGCACATCTCAGATGGGGGGCCAGAAGGAAAGGTGTGGCTCATTTCAGAGGGCCAGGGTTAGGGACAGAGCAGGTGCATTTTTCTCCCAGAAACCCCCACTGCTAAACACAGCATCCCTGCTTGGCCACAGCAGCACAGGGCACGGCCCACCCACCTAGGGGTTCACCCAGGGGCAGCTTTGCCCACTCACAGCTCCACATGAATGGCAGCAGCAGAGGGGCCATGCTGCCTCCCACCCCATGTGAGAGTAATGGAGCCCTGGGCATCGCAGACAGCCCTGTCTATCCACCCACTGCCCTTCCCTGGCTGAGGGGACCCTCCAAGCGTGGTCAGACTGGTGGCAGCACTGCAAGTACAGCTGGGAACATTGCATTAGGCCAGATGCAGCTTCTCCTCCACCACAAGCCCTGCAGCGGCATTTCCAAGACCCTCCTTGGCAAGGAAGAAAAGGGCATTTGAGGAGGAACAGGTCCATTTCTTCCCTGCGTTGGCCAGCAATGATGACAGAGAGCTTATGCTGCAGCGTGCAGACGGCACGGTACAACGTGCTTTGGGAAACACAACCTTGCCTAGCACCTGGCCCAATCCTCTCACAGCCAGGGTGGCTGAAGGCCAAGAAGGTACGTCAGAGCCGTTCCACAGGACAAGAAGGGTTCTTGCCTCACCTCCTGAGTACACGATGCCATGCTGCAATGGGCCGGTGTAGGTACCAATCTTCAGCTTCCCCGTCACCTGAAGAAAGAGACATTGTGTTAGTACAGAACAGCTGATGGTCTGGATCTTTTCTGTCCTATTGATACTTTACTCTTTGTCTCCTTCTCACTCCCAGGCAGCCTCGAAGTGGCTTTCCACATTCTTTTCCCATTGCCGCCTGCGGTACATTAGGGAAGCCAGCAAAGCCTCAAGCTCTGCTGTGCCCCAGGTGATGGGGTTGCTCAGGAATCACTAAGAGGAGAAGCCAGCCCACCGTCTCTAGGACAGGTCCTGTCTAAACACTGTGTTGCCTATTGCCGTGAAGAGATGCCACACAGGAGGTGCACAAGCCCTTCCAGCCATAGAAGTACCCTCCATACGCCACTCACCGTGTCCACCTGCCGCAACACAGTGCCTTCCCCAAAGAAGAGGGGTTTTCGTGCATCCACCAGGATCAGGTCAAAGTAGGACTGCCATGGCCGATGGGCACTCCCAGGCTGCAAAGACAAAAACAAACCCCAGAATCGGGCACAACAGAATCAACCACAGGGAATTTAACCAGAATGTCATTGTCCATAGCCATAACCTTGTGACACTGCTGGTCCACCAAAATCCCCCAGCTTGTGCCTCTTGTGGTACGAAGCTGGGTTGCCAGCGCCACCTCCTAAAGCACTTCCCTTTTGTGGCACGCCCATCCCAATGCAGCCTAACAGTGAGGATTGAGGATGTGGTGCGAGATAGGAAAACTGCACTGAACGTCCATGTCGCAGCACAGCTGTTGTGTAAAGAGATGCTCTAAATGACACTGCTGCCACTGTTTCTGAAGGTGATATCCTGTGTAGATTCAGATGCATGCGACTTCATGGCTTCAGCTTACAAGGCCACGCTGGTACGTTTGCCAAGAGTAGGAAAATGCCTGGACTCTATTCCACAGTGCACAGCATTGAATCACAGCCCTGCCCGAAGGACACTGGCCATTCACGAGCCCTTTCTGCTCCATGCTTCCACTCTTTCTGAGATCAAGACAGCAAGGAGTTTTTTGAGCTATTGGTTGTGGTGATTTTCCATGTTCTGAAAATTTCTCCTTTAGCCGCCTTCTACCTTTAGAGCACAGTGTGAAAACACATCTTTTGAGCGTGAGATAGCCTCCCACTGGGAGACTGAAAAAGCAGTATAAAATCAGCTCATAAGCCTCTCTCCAAAAGCTGCACAGCTGAGTTTTGACCTCAGAAAACCAGAAAAAGCAAGACTAAAACTTTTGGAGTTACCATAGTCAAGGCGCAATCAGCCATAGATGTTTCTGCTGTTTTACAAAACTCTTTCCTTTCCATCAAGGTTTTTTTAACAACATCTAAAACATTGTGCAAAATTTCTAAGAAACCTGGCTGCAAAATACTACAGTTAAAATGTGTTATCACTAAAATAATGTTATCATTAACACAGATTATTGTTTGAGACTAGATGATGCCTCTTTTCTCTTTGTTATATTGTATTTGCTTTGATCCCATTCAAATAGGACACAAAACAGCAAGTGTGTTTTAACCAGATTAAAGCAACTAATCCCATGCAGCCAACGAAGCAGGATTAAAATGCTTTCCAGCTACACAGATAATTAGGCACATCAGTTTCTATCAGAACTGCAGTCCAGAAATCACATACCTTTGGTCCATGTGGAAAGTCAAACAAGTAAGTCATAATTTTCTGAAAGACAGAAAGAAAGTATTCAAAGATGTATTTTTAAACATACATTTAAAGGTCTCTTCCAGCCCAAATAATTCTATGATTCTATGATTTGTGTAGTTTATAGAAGCCTACTTTGCCACTTTCGTCTTTTCAGGTTACAGAACTTTATTTTCAGGCTTTACACACAGTCAGCATAAGATTTAGAGACAAAATGGAATGGATGGAATTTAAAGTGACAGGAATTAAACTAGTCATTTTTATAATCAAAGAAGAAATTTGCCTCAGAAATCTGCACACTGTTTCAAGTATATCTTGCAATGCTTTAAAATGTCATATAAATCTTTGGATTAGCATTGTCGCAACATCCTGGCATTTTCTTGGAGCTGAAGTAACCGTGTTTATTCCTATTACAGAGCAGACAGCCCTTCCTGGCTCTTAGACCTCTCCAGGACCATGGCCTTCAGTGACCTGTCTGTACTCAGACTATCTCACTTGAAAGGGACGTTCTGCATTTTAAAAGATGCTGAAATCTAAAATGCGTATCACTTTCTCTTTCAGCCTTTTAATTGCTGAGGAACTGAGTGAGGCACAGAGGGACTGAAGCCAGGCCCATACTAGGTCAGTAGCAGAACCAGGACTACAAAAGATGACCCAAGACCTAATCTGCATTCACCACTAAACCATCCTACACCTAGATTCTCTAGAAAACACCCAATTCTCCACCAGAAGACATCCTACCAAAACCCATACAAATGAATGGCTGGCATTTGCTTATTCCATTATATACCAACACAACAATTCAAGCAGCACTTACATCTGTGTATTTATAGTCACTGTTTGTGACGAGAAACACCTTCCCAACTTCATTCATGCGGCTGAGCAGCAGTGGCAGCTTGCCCTGAAAACCAAGGGACATACAAGTCACACACAAAATTTAACAGAGATTCATCATGGGCAAAACACTCTCAACTATGATCCCACCAGACAAAAAAAAGGAAATCAAACCATCAAGCAAGCAAAGTCACCTGTTTTGCACTGGCCAGAGCCAGGAAAGCTGCTCATCGGTCCATGTAACACTCCTCCAGGGCACAGCCCAGAGGAGGGGGGTGAGGCAGAAGGGCTCAGCAGGGCTGCGGTGCCTTTGCCAACCACAGTGCCAGACACGCTGTCCTGCTCCCACCGATCTGCTCTGTGCCAGGCATGCTGGAGCAGCTCCTCCAGCTCCAAGTACATTCCCAAAATGGGCCCAGAGGCAGGTGAAATCTGAGCCCACACGAGCCACAAGTTGGAGCACATTGTAATTCCAACCTCAAATTAGGGAGAATTTATTCTGGGGCTATTTTTATTGAATCATAAATCTCAGTCTATTGCCAGAGTAGCTGATTACCTCACAGAACGGTTTCCTAAGAATTTTGCAGGCGTGTAACTAGAAACAAGGTTAACTGCTTTAAAGTGATACTCTACCACAGAGCTCATCTGAACTGAAGAATAATTATACTGTAAGTGGTCCAGAGGGGCCTTGCACAAGGCAGAGAGGGCAAAGGTAAGGGAACCACTAGAGCTTGCTCAATTAGATGTGCTGAAGACACATTTTGGGGCTATCAAGAGACTGGACATTGGTGAGCCTTTCCAGATCTTTCCCTCAGTCCCTCATGGTTAAACACGTGTAACATTTTTGTTGGATGGCTAAGGAATACTTTTGTCTAAGAAGACGCTCATCTGCTGCTTTTTAAAAAGAGGTCAGCTTGGGCAGAGAAAACGTGGGCAGTGAACACAGTTGCTTTCACCACCAAAAGAAACAACGTGAGCCTTGTCAGTGTATTCACCTGTGTCCCGTGGTAACAATTCCTCTGGCTTTTATATTTTATGTAAAAAACGTGCACATGAATACGAAATCACGTGGATCACTGGCTCAGAATAAAGGCTGCATCCGAACTTTCCACTTTGTCTTTGGTTATTACAATAGAAATCACAGCGTTATCTGTTTTGTGATTTAGTAAAGCAAATCAGCATGTTTATTTCTTGCCTGCTTACTCAGTACAGAATGTCACGTAGCACAAGTAAAGTAACATCACACTTACATCTTTCACCACATACTTTTCCAGATTCTCAAGGGTCTTTTCCTTGAGCGATCCCTGAAATAGAAACAACAGAACCCAGTGAGGCAGTGGAAACTTATGATGTAAGAGACATCAAAGTAATGCCAACTTTCACACTTTAAAATGCTGTGAAAGTACAAACCAGGGCGAATCTGAACCAGTGACTCTAGAGATGAGAGGCTTTGAGTAGCAGGGACCATCACAAACTCTGTGATCCATCGATTCCCTCACCATGGTAAATAATCCACTTCAACAGCATTTTAACCCTTTCAGAAGGGAATACAATAGAAACAAACAAAAAATAGATTTGCCATACCAAACAAGACAGTCAACGACCTGTCTCCAACACTGACCATAATGCTTTACTCAAAGGCCAACTCCAACATGTATCACACAACACTGCGTAAGGAAAGAAAAATAGATTCCTGACTTCTGCATGGCTAAAAGGACAACCACAAGTATAATTGTGAGCAGTGTTCTCCTGTGATGGCTCTCCATCCCACCCCAACAGACCTCTTGAATGAGGAAGAACAAGAAAACCAGGTCTTTAACCAGATGTTCACGCTTACAAAATTATATTCTAAATTTGTGCACAAGTGCGTGAAAAGGGTGAACTGCCTCTCCTCTCTAAATAGGTAAGAGTTCATGTATTTCTCTGATTAATGCAGGTACTTTTCAGACAACATAATATAGTACCAAGGTAAACCATTTACAGTAAAATGGTGTTTTAATAATTAGGACAATGTACAAGTTGTGGACTGTAAGTGCAAATATTCTTGTGGCATCACATTCTAAAACCCATGAATTACAGTACAGAAATGGAATCTGGGCACAATAAAAAGGAATAGGAAGCCAAGATGGCTATGTTCCAGGACTAGGAGGGCAGTTGGGATCGTGACTTACATACAACTGCAATTTATTATTTGCTCACTAGGCGGCAAAGCAGGGCTCTTGCCCAAAAGTGGAATAACACATCTTAACTCATGAGTTACAAACCAGTCCCTCTAACTCAGTAACAACTACACACGCCCCAAGGAGTTCTCGCAATCACCTTGTAATGAACCCAGTCAACAGCATCTCTGACATCCTGGAACATACTCCTGAAGGACATGAAGAGGTCTCCATCTTTAAACCCTGTTTCACAGCTGTGAGGAGAAAGAAGAGAGGTTGCGGTGGCCAATTACAGCAGGTAAGAAACATGTCAAGGAGAGAGACAAGCTCAAAGTTTGGAGCTTGTTTTTCATCTTACCATAATGGTTTCTTATTTACTACTTCATGTGGCTCAGACTTGAAAGAAGGCTACAACCAGAGTTTAACAAGATCTGCGTGTTACCCAAGAACATTTGTTTAAAATTTTAGGATGCGAGTTCCTAACTACAGGCCTCTGCCTCCACAGCAGTAGTATCGCTTTCTGTGACTGCAACTCTTACTTCTCCCTCACAGTATTACAAGAAGGGAAAAAGACTGAGACTGTGCAGTTTGCAGCATTTTACAAAAGATGACTGGTACTGAGAAAGTAAGCAGAATGCTGCTCTCTCTCCCTCTTTCCAACAGTAAAGAAGCGGGTGCCATGGAAATCAACTAAATGTAGTACTTGCTGCTGAGAGGAACAACCACTTCTGTATTAAACAGTTAGAGTTAACATGAGAAATTTCCTCTACAAGATACTGTGGAGGTATCTTTGAAACACCCATGACAGTTTGCATCAGAAGAAATCAAGGAAGATTAAACAGAGCTGTATTTATTATAACAGCAATCATCACGCCTGTCCTGAGAAAGAGTACCTCACCTGATGGATTGTCAGCATAAACAGTCCCTCTGCTCCCAGGTAAAATCCCATTAAACCTTTGCCTTCCACTCACATAATATGAAAAGATGACCCATCACATGAGTCAGCAGAACAGCAGCATCCACATTTGCCAGTTCAAACCACAGCTTGTTTTTATGCTTATACCTATTTGAAAGCTAAGTAAATATTCATGCTGCACAAACAGCCTTTTACACCACACCGTGCCTGAGCATTTCACCTTTAAGTGAACAAAGTCCTCAATTATGACATGAGGGACTTGTGGTAACTGGCTGAGGAAATTTAGCCTTTCTGTTACCAGTTCAAACATGGCTCCAATGGACACAGGTTCAAAATGAGCTGTCTGGTGCCTGTAATCACCCTGTAATCACCCTGTAATAAGTGTGAGGTCTCAGAACCTGGTCCAAATACCAGTGTCAGTCAGTATGGTGATACTGATATACCCTGTGAAGGAAAGCCTCATAACCAGTCTCTGTCGTACACACAGATCATACCATCACCACTAAATTCTCTTAATGTCAAAAGAATAAGAGGTCTGAACTTTTCCCCGCTGAAACCACTTGAGTGGCCTCCACTAATATTATGAACAGCTCCATCTGTGCTGTATTGCTCTTTATAATAACAATCTTACTGTACCATCAGCAGTTCGAATCGGAGGGAATACGTACCTAGTGTACCGGTCACAGTTAGTAAAGAAATCCACTAGGCAAGCCAATAGGTAGGTCTCTGCAAAGAAACAAAGCAAGATTTTAAAACAAGGGAAACATCATATGGCCAGCTAACTTGAGGCCCTGTGCCCAAAAGAAGGAAGTTCATGTAAAGAAAAAACCAAAACCCACAACAGATAAGTATAGTACAACATTAGCAAAGCTGTACTGGCTTCAAAGGCACAGAAACAGGCCTGTGTTGGCTCACATTAGACTCACCTGGTAGATTGAATAATGTGTTCAGAATGTAAAACCTATCTGTGTCATCTCTCTGGATAAATTTATTTGGATATTGATCCCGTGTTTCAGGCCTGAGAACAGATAAGGTGGAGAAGAGTGAAACCACAAAAAATAATGAGGATAAAATGTGCTGACCTGCAAAATACAGTTGTAGTGGGGTCCGTTACCTAGAGTCTGTTGTGCTTTAATCAACACCCAGCTTTTCCCACGTGCACAACCGGCGCAGGAGCAAAACTGCATCCACTGCCGCTTCCTTTACTGTGCTGGCTCCAGCAGAGTCGGGCACAAAGCCCTCATCGCTGAGTCAGCAAATTGAGCAGAGCCCACACAGGAAAACAGGCTGGTGGAGAGTCCACAACTCGACCTTAAGCCCCGTGCTGCTGGCTATAAGGATGCCTTAAATCATCTGCACTTTCATTGTTTGCTTTTCTTAAACTTTCCCCCACTTTCCATGCGTTGCTTTACACTCCCCTAGGCAGCTTGCAGCAGGGGAGTGCATGGCTGTGCTGCGGGAGGCTTGCCTCAGGCCCTCTGCAATTAATCAGTAGGGTGGCGATGACTAAAGTAATTTAATTATTATGGTTTCCTTCATTTCTGGAGCTTCTGAAGATCACCTCCGACTCAAAGAGGAACTCGAGTGCAGATACAAGGGTTTTTTCTAAATTTTGGCTTCCTGATGCAAGGACTTACAGGCCTGCAATGACAAACCCTGTCACCTTGGGGGCCCTGAGCTGGCCTGTGCTTGCCTTCCAACTATTCCACATTTGCTGGGACACATCAGGCATGTAGCACTGCGGTCCCCTCTGCCTCCTAAAGCACCTTCTCTGGGGCAAGAGAAATACAAGATTGTTCCTTCCCCAAGCCAGCTCACGCCCTCGAACTTTCTTAGCAACGGCTGTGGAGTTAACAGTCTCACGAGGCACAGGCCTCTGCTCCCAGTAGCCCTCACGCAATGACTCTGTCTTAACTGACAAGCTGCTGATGTTAAACTGTGCCAGAACAGGGGAACAGCCCCTGGATTATCCCGTCAACCCCTTCCCACAGCAAACTTTCTTCTGTTCCCAGCACACTACAGATGTGCCTGTGCCAGCACAGACCTTTCCTCTATAAACACCCTGGGCTGTTGCTGTGTCTGGGACCCTCAAGGCATCCCCAGTCAATCCTGGAGCTGTAGGAACACCGATACAACATCTGCTGTTAGTGTAGTCCCTGCAACTCCTTATACAATGGGTGCCCCAAGGATCAATGACACAAAAGAATGTATTAAGTCAAAAAGAATGGCCAAGAGTCAGCACTCACCCTCTGAGGAAATTAAAGCCATGTGCACACACTAGGAGGTTCCCATAGGCATCAACTTTCAACAGGTTTCCATAGTGGGTATCAAACACCAGGCCTCTGTTAAGAAAGTGATTTAAGATATGAAGAAGCGAGCGTATTACACAACGACCATTTTAATAGCAGTTAGAATAGCTCTGGAACAGCCTGCTCACTTGGCATGGGGCACCAGAACAGAGTAGCAGATGGGGTCCCTACTGTCCCTTTTACCTGGCTGCAGGTGAGCAACAAGAGCCCTGCATTGCCAGGTGAAAGGTACAGCTGCTCTGCTCTCCGTAGACTAGAAAACGGAACTGTTTAACCCAGCAGAAGCTTAGCTATGCATGTACCAGGGAAGACGGGGGCCTCTTCCACAGGGTCACAAATCTGACACCTGTGTTTGTGGTTCCCTGACAGCCCTGCTGGGCTGCAAGGAAGAGCGAGGTGTGATAAAGGAACTTCTGCCCTCTTTTTCATCGCTCTGTCACAGACGGAGCCGGGTGGGGCATGTAACTATTGCACAAAATGCTTTGGACGTTCCCAGTTCCAACTCCAGCAAAACTCTCTCACTTATCTAGTAGCTTGCATCTGGAGAACGCGGCCTTCCCACCGAGACATCCCTTCTGTCCCCTCCCTGGGATGAAGGCAGTGGATTTAATGGAGTCTTCATCACAGGTCTGTGAAGGGCTACTGTCTTGTTACAGGCATGGGTGCCCCCAGCAACAGTCTTGGCGTAAAGCATGCTGAGAGGAGGGAAGGAAGGAGGCTGCCAGACTGAAAACTGGAACAACAGGACAACAGACCCTCTGGTCCAGTCTTTTGTAAAGAAGCTCCAAAGGAGGCAAAAAAGTAAAATCCAGCAAAGGCACAAGTGGAAACAACTTAAAGGTGCAGAGTTAGATCAAAAGTCTTGTTTAAAACAAGCTATGTCCTTTTTACCTCAGCTACCAAAAGACAAAATGGAGGAATTTAGTAACTTTGCACCATCAACTTTGACTTCAGCGTTTGATTCATCCAGACAAGTGAACTGGATTGCTCCCACTTTTACTGTTGTTTACTGTCAGCTTAATTTTCAGGATGTCTTATGCACTAGGACACTATTAATTAAAATCATTAAAGAAAAATGTTCTGAGACATGCCAGCAGCCTCATGGACAGTAATGGCTCCTTCTCCCCTTGATTTTGATTTAACTTCCAATCCAATTGTGTCTCTTCTGTCTTTGCTCTGAAAGGTTATTTTCGGACCATGTTTTCAGCAGGCCTCTTTTCTTGCACACTCCCTCTTTGCTGGCATGGATTCATGTGTGCAAAGGCTCTCCACATATGGAGCAGTCTGCTCCCTTCCCCACAATCTGCATTCAACCACAGGCTTCACAGGCACAACTCTGAAAACCTGGCCTCACGTGTTGCCTATGAACTTTACAGAACAAATATTCAAGGCCTCGAGCAGGCTGGGTTGGTATCTGTTAGTCATTTACCTGGTAGGGAATGCAGGATCATACACAAAATTGAGCAGCTCATGAGGGTATCCAATGGAAACTAATCTTTCTACGGTCAGGTCAAATCCAAGAGATTCGTATTCAGGGGATTTATACACTGTACCAAGACGAGATTTCAGTTAGAAAATTTGAAAACAGCTAGGGGGTTAAACAAGAAGGCAGTTAAAAGTACTGTACCCGCTCGCCCTCCCTCCTCCACATCACACGTTCCCTTCTTCTCTCCTGCCCTTCTCTGCCTCAGGTCCCCCAGCCCGGAGCCATGGTGAATTAGCTCATGCTCCAGGACTGCAGCCGAGCGGAGCCACAGTTCAGGTTTCAGCAGCAGAGTGCACCAGATGAAACATCCATCAGTCTATCACAGCTCTCTGCATCAGGAAAAATATGTATTTCAAACTGCAGCTCCTCTCCCTGCAGTCCCGTTAGGCAGATGCATGAACGCTCCCTGTTCCACCTGCTCGGATCAGGTTTTGGTTTGCTGTGTTTTCACAAAGCTGATGAAGAAGCCAATAAATGTTGGTATTCACAGTTAGAAAGTCTGAAATTCATCACTGCTGTGCTACTGTTACTGCTCTGGATGCAATCCCAAAGCTTAGTATTGTCTCCAGATTTCATCTCAGGGGAATTTATGTTTGCTGCAGACTAAGTTAGCTTGAAGGTAGAGCTGTCAAGTTAACATATGATTTGTTTGTTAATAATACCATATGGTACTGTAAAAATCTGCTAGCTATTGCCTTTGTGCATCAAAATGCTACTCTTTTAAGCAAGTTTACTGTTCTCACATTTCAGAGGAGCTTCTCATCTGCGACACACATCTTAGCTCAATGCAAAAGAAATGGACTTGTTCAACCAAGTCATTCCTACCATCAGGCCTGTCTTCTTCCCGCAAATGACTTTCCCATGTACTGGAAATGTTACTGCTTAATCAGATCATTAAATTAACATTTCAAAGGAAATCACGGTGTCTCTCTGACAGTGTGTTTACATTTGCTGCATGTCGCTGTCTTAAATTGGTCCTAAGATGTAACAAGGTCAAATACAACCCTTGACTGCAATGAGGGTTACCATGGGTTCAATGGGCCCCACTGTCTCAAACACTTGAATATTTCAAATTTAACTGAATAAAATACAAAAATGTGCAAGTTACACAGGGAAGTTCATTAGAAGACAGACCACTTTTCCTGAGAGAGATCTAGCATATCTGTGGGCCTCACAATATATATTAATACACATTGTCTGTACTGCCCAGGTAATCGCCACCGTATATATACTGTGGAACACAGAAACTCAATCTGAGAGGAGAAAACAAATATATAAAATGCTACAAAAATACTAAAAAGGCAAGGACTATAGAAGAAACGAGACTGTCAAAAGACTCAGATCACAGTACCCGTGACAGAGGGCTCCAGTATCTCTTAATAATCTAAAAAGCACCAGAATCCTAAGAGTTAATTTTCCCCATTAAATGAACATCATTAAAAACATAATAAGCAAACCTGTAATGTTCTTGAACAGATAACTAAAATTAATAAAACAGTTACCAAAATCTTCAAGCATTATTAAACCAATGGCAAACATCAACAACATGATACAATATTCAATGCACGTAGTCTTCTCTGTCCTTTAGGAAAGGAAGGGTTGATTGAGCTATAGATAGGAATAAGCAATCAAAAACTACAGCTAATGAAGAAAGCAGTGACTGACAAGGCAATTCTGGGGCGTGAGCTAGAGTTGGAGGGAGCAAAAGCCAGTTAAGTGATGAACAACATTGTGAGAGTGACACCAGAGTATCACCTGGAAAAAGGAATTCCTCTGATGCAGGACAGTAAAGACACTTCCCAGGGAAAATGGTAACAAATACACCTGCACATATCCTTGGAAGGTGAAAGCGCTGCAAAGCTCCCCACTATGTGAAGCAGCCTGCAGTCCCCCGCTTTGCCCACGAAGCTGCTGCACTCCTCATTAGCTTCCTGGGAATTTGACCGTGTTACCAACTTACCCATAAAACATCACGCCCAAACAAAACATTTCCCCAATGAAAATCTGCTCCTTCTGAACTCACCAACCATGGTGATGCTGCCCAGACACAAAGAATCTCAAGGAGCATGTTGGCATCTCCTCTGGGCAAGCAGGAGTGGTTCATCAATGGCTCCAGTAGAACCTTTCCAGGGAAACTGTAGAGCTTTCTGTTAAACAACCTGTGCAATCTTGTTAACACGCCACCAAAGAACGGTTGTGGTGGGACATGTGACCAGCTGCTCACAAAATGCTGTCGCTCAATTTCTTCCTTTCTGTATTTGCCTCTCTGTCTTACATTTATCACTACAGACCTTCTTTTAACTCTCTGAGTCTAAGGAAACCAGCTGAAGCACCAGTAGGAAAAAGCTGAAGAACAGGTATCAGCCTCTGCCTTCATCATCCCAAGTGACCGTCGAGGCAGTACTGCAACAGGATTAAACTGAACGTTTCTTGGGGGGACAGTTATACCCATCATCTCTCAAGCTCTAGATTCGGCTTCCTTGATGTCTCTTTGAATAAAACTAAATGACTAGCTCATTCATGCCTCAGGTCCCTTCCCTATTTTTCTACCACTCCACAATATCGGGAAAATGAGAGCCTGCTCCTTGATACATGAACCAAACAGAGACACAGGAAACTGGACTCCGGGAAATGAGAAAGGGACAATAAACAGTCTCCAGTTACCATTATACTTACTGTGCAATATAAACTTTCATTTAACTAGACACATAGCTGGGCACAGGCTAAGAGCTCACCGAGCCCACCTTGGCAGCACCCTACACCACAGCACATGCTGCATTAATCAGCGTGAGCCACAACCCACTGACATTTCTCATAAGCTGTGCAAATGCCTCTTTCAGTTACATGAGCTTCCAGGCAAAGAAATGATCCACCTCCTTCAGATCAAGTAGGAACAGGTTAACCCTGCTGCAACTACGGCAGCACAGTCAGGGAAGATGCCCCAGTTATATGCATTACTAGATGCAAAAAAGTATTTCAGTATTGTACTCAGGGCTACTCACTCTCTCTCATGTCTTGTTTACTTCAGTATCCATGGGGAAAAAGAATTCAGAGGTAAGAACAGCATTTTTTTCTGCAAAAAATAATTTTAAATTTTCCTGGAACATCCCCCTCCCTCAGAACTGGCTGCTGAGACCACAGCTAGAGATAATTTGTGTGCCATGACAATGCCATGAATTCAGCTATTTGCCATGCAGCATCTCTTGTGCTCAGTTCTTTTGCCCAGCTGAGAAGGGCCTAGTCTTCAAGCATCCCCATCCCTGTGACAGGTGAAGAGGCAGAGCCATGAACCCATTTTCAGAGCGTCCTTGCCCTACACATGTGGGACAACAGTAAAACCAAAGCACATGCCACAACTTATTCTGATTCCTTTTTCTCTTTCTTACTACTTGATGGCCGTGTCTCTGCCACCATGCCAAGTTCCCGGCTCCAGAGGACATCATTTTAATGGTCTGTGTTCCAACACAGGCAAACGTTTCAGCGACGCCGGGCAATCGGCACTCAGTGCCCGTGGATTATGCAATTGGGGTGGAAAGAAAACAACCAAAGGTTTAAAAAAAACAGAAGCCAGTTGACAGCATTTCAGCCTCCCCTTAACACCATCACTTGGCTTAACGTTATACTACTGAAAGCTAAAAAGCCGTACCCTGGGAGAGAACGTTGCAAGCCTTCAGGTCTGTGATGAGTGCCGGTGTCCCTTACACAGAACGTGCTAGGAGGGAAGCCGACCTGGAATGAGCAGGGGTTGCGCAGTAAGGTATGCAATTCTCATGCATTTGTGTGGTTGATTTTACCTTTGCTGCCAAGACACATACAATAACAATTTTACAGCCTTCCTGAAAAGGAAAAAAAAAAATATCTCTACAGAGGCTCCAGCTTATGCAAAATGCCGCTGCCAGGATTTTAACTCACATGAGGCAGATGCAGATTCAGAGTGTCACTCCAGTCTTGACGGAGTTACACTGGGCTCCCCTGTTAAAGAAAAAAATCAGACTGATTTTAAAACTGCAACAGCTCTGTGCCATGTGGGGCTGTATCTGCTGGAGCTCTGTCCTCTGGTAAGCTCAGAAGCTGGCCTGGCAGCTATTCCAAATACACTTACAACTGATTTAGAGAGGAGGCATAGCTGGCAATCGTGCATCCTGCAGGCAAAATTCTGTCCTCATATCCACAAAGCAGTCTTAGATCATCAGCTCAGTGATAATTAGGAGAAAGAGGCTACAAGCACATTGCCCAAGTGAGACAAACCCTTTGAGTTTCTCTCAGATGCAGAGCAACTGGTTCAGAAAGGGTCTCGTGGTCTTTTTGGGGCTTTGCCATTATTGTCCATTCCTCAGTCGGTGAAAGATTACTCCTTTCAGACCACTCGATTTCTTTCACGCCACAAAACGCCTGCATGTGTCAGCACAGGAGACTCGGGAGACTGAGTCAGGAGCTACTCCGGGGAATGTGAGAAGAGAATTTTGCCCTACATCGGAAGGTGCTCCCAGCGAGAGCCTCACACACCAGGTCAGTCTGATGCAGCACATCTAAATTCAGTTGTATACTTTAACTCACTTACGCTTGGACTTTTATGTGCAAAGCACTGCGGGATAAACCGGTACGAAACCTGCACATATATATCATGCTGCACCATACTGCAGTGCACTCGTTTGCAAGCACATACAGTAAGAAGACCAGACCTATTCTGCAACTAACAGGTATGCACAGAGTAACCAAGAATAACTTTGAGATCCAATTTGCACTAAATACAAAGCTGAATGAGTTGGAATGATGTTGCAAAAAGGACCCGCAGAAGTATGCAGACCTCCTGGAAGGCTTCTCTGAAAGTAAGTGTTTAAAGCTTGTTTTGTTTCAAAATGAATAGCTGGGGAAGGCTGTAGTGCATGTGATGTCTCTGGTTAAGCCGTGGGGAGGAGAAAGCCCTTCAAGGGCTGCCCATTTCTTTCCTTGTTCCTCCTCCACACACACACAAAGATTTCAAATTCAAGCAGGGCAGCTTGTCATTGAAGATGTAACATGGCTTCTTCAGGGCTTGTAAATGCTTCTTACCAGCTACATCACAGGAGAGAACCAAGAGCTGAAGTTGCAATAACCACCCCTTCTCATGCTGCTTCAAGCCAAGTCACTTTTGTGAGATGCATTTGCTGTCTCAAACTGCACACCTGCAAGCCAGCCCTACCTAGCCATTTTATTTCTGACCACTACGGATTTGGTGCTGGTAAAAGCCCTGAATTGAGAACAGTGACAACACACTGATTTCGCACACCTCTGTGGCAGCTTTCAGGAAGCAGCTCCTCATCGTCAGCACCCTGGTTTAGGAAGGGAAAGATGAGCTCAGGAGGTTGCTGCAACAACAAAAGAAGCCCGCAGGCTGAGCAACTCCTCTGGGGAAAGAGGCAGGGCGAGGACTATTAAATTATAACCTCAAGTCTCATTCATCCCTGCCTCCAGTTTTCCCCCACCTGTCACTCTCTTTTGCCAGCGTGCTCTCCTATGATGTCCTAGCACCTCCTGAAGGAGTTTCATCCCTTCCATCAGCCAGCTCCTCGCCTGCCTCCCCTCCCAGCAGGAAGCTGAGAGCAGCCCAGGGAAAAGTGCTCACGCTGTACCCAGAAACACCCCCACACTGGCAGGGGACTTCACGGGAGCAGTTGCTTTCTGCAGCTGGTGCATCACCTGCTCTGATCCTTTGGGCACATACTGGCTTGACTCGTCCCCACGCAGGTGCTGACAACACTGTCTGCAATGTGGGCTTCCCCGTCCTTGGCCCTGGCCACTGAGTCTCTTGGGAACTGAACCACCTTAGTTTACCCACACTTGTTTGGTTGGCAGATGAAACTAATTGGCTTTCCACTTTCAGGTGTTCAGATAAGATCAGTATTTCTCAAACTAGAGGTGATGACCTCCTCCAAAGGGTTTCAAAAAGCTTTAACAAACACTCAATCTTCAGAAATTTTACCTGCTATCTGGGTTCTCCAGAGGTCACACAAAGACAAATAAGCCAAAAGGTGGACTGATAATGCAAGGGGTTTAGCCTTTTCTCTGAAGCACAGGAAATGCAGCCAAATTACTTTGTGTTAAGTCTTGAAGAAATGAAAGTAAAACAACTAGAAACAGGTTATTTCAGTTGCTGCTTATCCCCCAGTGAGTAAGGCACGCAAATCAGGCAGTTAGAGACATACATAGATGGACAGGTGGGTAGCTAGTATCCAGGTTTATATATGTCTCAGGCACCACATGCATAATTAAGCTTGTGCAAACACATTTCTGAAATTACACAAACCTGACTTAAAGAGCAGGATCAAAGTGCTGCTCATTTTAAATGTTGATCCATGTTCTGAATTGCACCACAAATAAATAATGCAAGTATGTATTAGAAATACATTTATATCAATGTCATGCTTATGAAAAGTGCTTGGTTAAAGCCTTGAGGACCCAAATCCCCTTTTACAAAGCCATCCCCTATAACTGTACAAGTATCTATGTAGCCTGCTTTAACAATGTCTATCAAATGAGATCCTAGACTAGCATCCCAAAACAGGATAGATCTATACCCAGAGCTCTCCATCTGTCAACATCTCCTCTGCACATGGCCCCAAAGCTGGGCATTTAGTGACAGCTACCACCAGGATGTCTGTGACAGTCACCCCTCCATGACCAACCAGACCACTGACCATTTCACACAAGCACCAAATACTCCTTCCCTGGCACTCCTGATCACCTGACCTACAACTCCAGCTAAGAATCCAGAGGGAAACAGTGAGTGCCCAGACCAGGGGAGGTGTTTGGGACACTAGACTTAGCTAAAAAATAAACCCCACTGAAGCAACAATACCAATTAAACATACGTGTTTAAGTATTTGCCATAGTTAGAGGAAAGTTTATCTCAGCTGTAGGGGCCAGAAGTCTGAAGATCTCCAGAAGTAACCAGGTAGTGAAAAATTCTATCTGACCTCTACATACTGACCCTCCTTCCATATCTTCATAACCTGTTACAGAGCAATACCAGTTTTCATCTATAATTAGAAAACAAGAGGATTTATGCTCTAGAATACCAATGACTTCAGCTTCTGTGTTATGGGGCCTTTTCTAACCAGGAGAGGTGCCATCAGGCACTGTCACTGAAACATAACGAAAGGGAAATGGTAACATTTCAAGCTACACTGCTCTCTATGTTAAAATAATTCATTACTTACACAGGAAGAAATCTGAAATGTCATGTTTAAGTTTCACACCTGGGTGTCAGCTTCCTTTTGGTTTTGACAGCAGAGTCAGACTGCTCAGCTCTGACAGGAGCCCAGGCTCACTCCTGGCTTGCACAGCCTGGCAGGGTGCTGCCATTTTGCACTGGAAACACAACAGGATTTTCTTTTCCTTGAGAACTGGAAACCCTGCAGATGTACCTGTACTGTGGGAGCCTCCATACAAACACGCTCAGCTGGCTTGGCAATCCCAGGAGCAGGGGTAAGCATAAACCTCCAGCTCCCCTTGCCTTGCATTTCTCTTTCCAAAGACCCATCAAGTGTTACCTCAACTTCTGTCACGGCCGCCGCAGACATTTCACCTCACAGCACCCTCTCCAGCCATGAAGGAAAAAACGGACACTCCTGTTTAAAGCCCTGGTTGTGTTCATCAGTGGTTTCAGTTCATCTCTGCCCACATAAACATGTGCCTGCTATGTGCCTCCCTGCATGCAGGGCAATGGAGTCACGGACATTTGTGCTGAGCCCACCTGGGAGTGCAGTGCCTGTAAACAAACTGACAAAGAGGTAAATGTGTCTAATTGTAACCACAAGAAATCCCAAACAAAACCCACGGGACAACTCATATGTTTTCAATTAGGAACGTGGTGAATCACTGACTTGCCATTTGTTTATGGACTCAGCTGAACTGTGACCATAAAGGATTTGTCTTCGGCCAAAACAAGTTGAAAAACAGCCCAGAACAGACCCCAGTCCTCTTGACTCTTGGGCTTTGATTTTAACCACTAGACCATAAATAAAAATGCACTGTATTATGCAAAGCAGAATTGTAGTATTTCAGCCTACATTTAAACTGATTTTTCATAGTACCAAACAAACAAAATCGGCAGCAACAGTATGTTTTGTTTCTTTGAATTCATTCAATTTTTCAATCTGAAATGAGAAGAAACTGCTGCCCTATTGATCATAATTTTCATTTACCCAAAGAAACCTTTTCCAACACAAAGGTGTTCTGTGCAGTAAGACAAAGCTGAGCTTTAAGCACACTTCAATATTTAATGTACCTTTTCTATTTCACTAGAAATTATGTATTCATAGTGACCAGCAAACAAGACCTTGACAAAACCTCCAGGTGCGTCCCAGGATACTTTTGTATGCTTAACACACAAGCTGCTCTGCCGTGCATGAAGAGCCAGATCTTGCACTAAGCCTTTTGCAGCCACAGATGTTTTTGACAGTAAATCTGATAACAGGAAGCAAGGCAATCATCAGAGGGTTGAATTTTTTGGATCTGAGCTTCAGTGGCTCCCCAGCACCCTTTTCTAACAATGCCAAATACAGGGTTCTGGGTGGAAACCAGCACACACCTATAGAGAAGCACACAGACTCTGCAGTCCCCAACTGCAGCAGTGCCCATAAAGCAGCTAAGCACCCACTCTGCAGCCTAAGAGCAATGGAAAATTCCTTACCTCTAATGCTCCTGCAAACATCCTGAAGTGCACAGCACAGCTTTCAGCTCTAAAACCTCTAACCTGGAACCATATCAGCTCCTATTCTCCCACTCTGCATGCTAAAAGGATCTGTAAAGACAGGATTTGTTGTTGCTTCAAGGACTGACACAGTATTCTATGTTCAGCTTGGCTCTGAATTGCTGGGTCTGCACTTCAGGTTGTTTTCAGTGTTGCATTTCTACTTGCTTTAAAAACAGAAGTGTTGTCGAGTATCATCAGCTTTAACTCTTCCCAAAGCAGGCTTATTAGTGCTCTCATTGGTAAATTCCAGATATTTTTAGCTTTCTGCTGCTGCACTTGGTTTGCCTTCGATGTAACAAAGATTTGGGCTGTTTGGATATGCCTCAGAGGCTGGCAAAACAGAGCTTAGTGCTGGAAAGATTTCTTCTGCTGAATAAAAATGCATAGCTTGAGGTAGCAACAACAGCACAGAGGTCACATTTTGCATGTTGAGAAAAGCAATTCAGACGAACTCTGCATTTCAAGGAAACTTCAGTTCATCTATTTTAACAGTTGGCATAACATTCCTTTGCACTGGAATAATATTTCAAAGATGACTACACAGTCACCTGTTCTTTTATGGAAATTTTTTATGGTTTCCTTGACACAAGAGAATCTTTTTTTTGTCCTTAACAAGTGGTCTTCACAATTTACCTCTCTCAGATACAGCCCAGTGGGAGTCATAATCCCATACTGGAAATATCCCTGCATTTCCATGGAAACAAACTACTGTGCCAAAATACAGGCTTAGTTCTTCAATGAATACTTCTGAACAGGGAAGAAATAGTTGCATGGGCTTAATGTTCAAACATAATTTGCTAGCATCTAGAAATAAAAAGAAAATGACTTAAAGGTATAGTAGCCATTTATACATGATATCTAAGGCATCATTCAGGTGTATCAGGGTCCAAACAGATTCAGCTTCTTCTTTCTCTCCATATTCCCTTAAGAGAGTGAGCCTCAAGAGCTACACATTTGTTTAACAGTGTGCACCTGGGCTTGTATGTAGCACAAGGGCCCATGCTCTCAGTAAGCCACATACGGAAGTTTTTCTGTAGTGTGCTAAAATAAGGCATTCATAAAGCACTAGCACACATGTGATCTCAGAGTTAAAGCCTTCTGTACTCTCAGCTTTGGTTCCTCCTACAGAGTAAGCTGTTCGTGTCATCACAAGGGTATTTGCAACTTAATAGTACTTCTGTTGTGGTATTAAGATTACTAGATAAGAGGGTCTATTAGAGTGAAACATACCTCCATATTTCCATCCCTCTGGCAAAGACAAGAACTGGCCGTTGTTATACTAACAGCCTGCTGTCCCAGCTTGGTGTTATTCTCATGTTTTTAAGAGCAAGAAAACAGTATATAGCAGCTTTTGAAACTTTCCTTACACTGTGAAAACTTGCTCTTTCAGCAGCTTCTGTCTAACACTGTTTCTTCAAGAATCCACAGACAGCAGATTAGCAGTTTGTCAGCTGGTGATATACTGGGAGGGAGTAAGCAACACACGCTTTCTCCACTTCTCATTCCCAATGCCAGCATGTGAGATCCCACAGCTCCAGACCTCGGTTTGCTCATCACATAGCTTTAAATGGTCAAACTCCGAAGAGCAGCAACACAAAGACAGCAGGGGCAACAGCCACTTGAGCACTGCACTGGTATTTGAAAAAACATCCAGCTCAAAGCATACTAGGAACAATTTAGCTTCTCCATCTGCCTTTAGCTTTAAAACACTAATGGCTAAACCAGCCTCTGACATCTGCAAAATCTGCACCTGTTTAACTGGAAACGTGCAAATGTGAAAACACAGACAGCAAATGTGCAATAGTCAAGGCATCTCTCATTTTTTGGTAGGACAGTTTGAAGGCTACTGTTCACATCTACCAATTCCTTTCTGTAGCCACCATACTATTTCTGTATGACACAACGAATTGTATTATCCAGAGAACTGGGAAAGAAGTAAAACTGCTTACTATCTCCCCGAAAGAGTCTCAAAGCCTGTAGTCCTCACATCATGCTGAAACTAAAGACAAACCTTTAACCTAAGCAGGAGAGCCTTCTTAGAACATTTGTATTGGAGTCCAGTACCAATAAACAGACAATAGCAGTATCTGAACGGAAAAAGAAATCTTTCTTTGTAGTTGTGTATCTTAGAAGTTCAGCAGCTTTCTAAAGTATTCAGTTCAATCTTTTATATATAAAACTCCCATGTTTATACTTTGTTTTTCATCTGTGCAATCCAAAAATTTTTTTATACAGGGTACAAATTCATTAGTGTGATCTCTCAGTTGTGGAAACCGAACACAGAAAACTGATACAACTCACCTACAGTAAAAACACTAGATCGATTGAAGAACCAGTTCTCAATTCAGCTGCCACCTTTTCTCCCAGATCACATGCAGCAATAAGCCAATCCTACCTTCTGGTTAAGTGTATCTTTTCCAGAGTCAACAGGTAAAGAAAAAACATTTCAAAAAAAAAATATGTGGGTGTGAAAAATTTCCCTCTACTCCAAACTGCAAGGATGGCTTAGACACAAACGCCTACTTGAGGAAGGGGCAAAACCTGTTTACGCATGTTGCGCTTTGGAGTAAGCTGGAAAAGACGACTAAAGCTGTCTTTCCCATCTTTTCCCATGTATTGAGAAAGGAAATGCTACAGCTGAAAGCATAAGCAATTTTGCAATAAAATCTTTGCAGTGCATCAATCTTGGCATCAAGTTGGCAATGTTTCCAGGACACAAGCTATATTCCAATCAGATTATGTTGCATTAATCATATTTGCACACAATAAACCCAGTATTTTTCAAGCCTCATTTCCCCTTCTTTTTTATTTAAACAGTTTTCAGCAGCCAATGATAATTTCATTATTGATTTCTGGAGAACGTGGAAGCAGCAGTGATTTAAGTACAGGAAAAGCATTCCAAACAGAAGTATCTTGCCTACTGATAGTACATCTTATCTACCTCAGAGACAGAAGATAAAACTTTCAACAAGGTCATAACTTTTGGAGAAGGAGGGTCCTCACAGAGGAATCTTTTCAAGCACAACTGAGTTTGTATTTCTTACTAATTCCCTCTCCATCTGCCCAGTGTGAAATTACAGCCAGTTTGAGAACCTTACTGCTTTAGCCCTGCTCCTGTCAAGGGACATCTATCCATCACCTCATTGTGCCACCTGTCCCATTTAAGACCTAGTAATGCCAAGGCCTCCTGCATTACTTGGATCCAGACCTACTAATTACAGGTGTAGCTCACACTGAGAAGGAAACAGCCAAATAAAATGCTGTGTGAAACCAATCTCTCTCTGCTGCATTTCCAACGGGCCCCACCAACTCCTTGCCTCAGGTGAGTGTTGCAGTGAAGACTCTCTTCTGACATACCTTTATCTTTCTTCCTGCAGTTTGCATTAAACACAAAACAGAGAAGGCTGTGAATTTTTTGGATTACATGCAACATCTTCCTTTACCAAAGCATGGGCAGTTTTGACAGTACTAGTAAAACAAGAAGGCAGACCAGAATTGTTACTGACTACTGGTCTTCTAGCGAGTCAGGATGAATAAGCACAGATGAATCATTCGGATGATAAAAGAAACTAATACTTAGCAAACAAAAATGCACTACAAAAGGACCCTCAAATCTCTCTAACTTAAGGATTTAAACAGGAATTTTTCAAAAATTCTCAGTTCTGCCCTGACAGCAAACGCAGCCCTTCACGGGTATTTGAAGATCCTGGTGTAACGCCGTCGCTTTCCAAGCAGCAAGGGAACCCTGGGGAACCGGCACGGGCCTTGCTCCCCGGCTGGCAGGCAGCAAGGCAGTGGCAGAGTACAAAGGGCTGCTGGGGCGACGGCTGCGTAACATCACAGGAACTTGTCTTAACCTCCACTAACAGCAAGGGCTGAAATAGCTGATGACTCTTGCTTGCGTCAAGCCCTCCAAGATTTTAAGCAGCCACTTTTAACTATGCACACAAACCACAGTCAAACCCTGCTGTTCTTCCTGCTCCTTCAACTTTACTCCCAGTAACACCTAGCTTAAAAGAAACATTCTTTTATGTACTAAATGTGATTCACTAACACAAGCAAACCACAGACTGAATAGGAAGGGGACGGTCAGTTTCATATACCACAGAGATTTCTGAGCCTCTAGCATTCCTGTATCCAGCACATAGCACTAGGGAGACTTGGGAGTTTCCATACATGTAGGAGATCACCTTCACCCCATGAGGATGCAAGAGCAATCCCTGATGGGAAAACAAGGAATCTAAAACCTGTGAGAGTTATTTCCATTTGCTTTCATTTTATTTTGAGCTCCCAGCAGTCAAATTAATCCTAGCTGTAATCACAGTGGCTACAAATTCAGCAATTTAATGTCCATAATTTTTCAGAAGAGAAGGCTAAAACCTTCAGGATCTTTTCTTCAAGACAAAAAGACTTTGTTTGCCCAACCCAGCCATTAACAGTGTTTCTCAACCCTATGCAAGGGACAAACACAATGACAGAACATGGAAGTTATTAACAACAATTCAAAGTTTAACCTAATTTTGACTTGAAAGCAAACAAAATCACTGTGGCAGTGCTGTATCAGACAGCCTTGAATTTTTTCAATTTTAAGTGATCCTTTAATTTAATAAGGCTAAGAAATACTACCCTGTAAAACAACGCATGAAATCATATTTTATGTGCGATGTAACATGATGATACTAAAACTGCTGTCAGTTGGCAAGCTGACATTCTCAATCCTGCTAGTAGTAGAACACATGATCATTGCAGCATGTGTGCAGTAGCTGTTACAATACACTTTAAAATGGAAATGCCACAACCGTACCAAAATTAGATTATTCTACACAGAAAACAGTGTTATTGTAAGTATGTTTGTGTCCTTAAACTCATAAAGTACAAGAACAAAACTGTCTCAAGCTTCTAAAGTTCAAAATACGACAAGTGCTTCTGTCTTGTACTGAACGACCTCCTAAGCAAGACTTTTGGTGCTACCAATGGCCACTGATTCGGGAAGAAGAGAGAAGAGTGACAGTAGTATCTTTTACTGATACTACAGCCTCCTCTTCACAAGATATGTAATTCAAGGTGTTCCAAAATAATCATTCTTCTTCTGAGATGTCAAAGTGTATGACTGCCAGCTATGGGGTGAATGTCATCACTCTGTTTCTGATGTGAAAGTTCACAACAGAGAGTGGAGAAAGGACAGGGCATACAGTTTTTGACCATATAGGTCAATGTCTCTGACTGCCTTCAATCACTGAATATGAAGATTGTGCTTGGGTTATTTTTAAACAACTTCACAGAAAAGTAACTTAGCAGTATCTGAAAGTACAAATGCAGAAAACTAGATGAGGAGTGGATGACACTGGAGACGCTTCCATTCTTCTTCCTTGGTCTATTTACATGTCTTGAATGGTCTCCAAAAGGCTTCTGCTCAGCATGCACCATCTGGTATGCAAATACCATTTCCAGATGTTAAATTACAGATAAACTAGCTTTTTACATCATTTTTTCTTTTTTAATCTAGACAGTAGCATGTCCATGTGAAAGAGCATGCAAGGGATAAGGTGCCCAGACAGAAAACACGACAGGGTCTAATTAGTGCACTACAACATACGAATATAATACTTCACTTGCCCCGCTTCTTCATTATCATTTCCAATTAATTACTTATAATCATAATCATATTCTAACGCTACACTTTTAAAAAGCCCCTGCAACGAATAAGTAATTTTTCTTGTGTGTCACAGTTACAGTTACAGTTACGGTCAGATAACAAAAGCCCACATGGAGAAGAAAGGATGACTCAGAAGATGACAAACAGGTAATTTTGTATGTTAATTTCCCAGCTGAGCGAAAAAAAGGGAGATAGTACTTACGAGACATAATGCTTTTCCTCTGCAAAAGGCTTTCCAACCTAATTACATTTTCACAACTCCTTGTAAAGTGATCTGCAACTATTATCTCTGTTGTACCATGGAAGAAGTCACAGGACAACAGCTTACCCCAGAGCAGTCCAGATTTCCAGTTTTCTGCTCGGACTACATCCTGTTTCTTTTTCTGCGCCATACCCTGTCAGTCAACTGCCCTGAATGCACCAACTTTGCCTGCTTAACTGTATCACTGTGACTTTCCAGACTTGGAAGCCCTCGATTTCCACGTCCCTGGGTACTGTTTTAGGATGCTTGAAACATTCACATTTTTTCCTCTCAGCAAACCAAGTATCATTTTGTGGATAACAACACATTTGCTCTGTGTTTACAGGAACAAGCAACACTTGAGTAAAATGAACAGTCAGAGAAGTGAGGATACTGCTGAAGCTCTCCTTCTGTCAGGATGAAAGTTAGCAACATGCTTCGTGCTCCACGCCAGCCCCACTGGGATCACCCAAGCCCTTGGGAAATGCCGCCAGTTTGCAAAAGGCACAGAAGTTGTTTCTGCATTATGGAAGTGTAACCCACAACTACTTTTTTTTTTTAAGCATTTGTTCTTGAACAACTGTTTTGTGCTCCTTAAAGGCACTACCACAAGGCTGTCACAGCTGGGAAACACAAACACTGAGAGCACGTGCCTACAGTCAGATCCAGCACAAATTAACAATGATACACTTCATGACTTAAAAAGTGGCAGGAACTTTAAACAGATGTATAAATTAGGTGCTGCATAACCAAACGTTTTATATATAACTACTGCCTCATGGACAACTGCTTAAAAGAACAAAAGCAAGTGATCTAAATATAACCTGCCACAGCCTCCAGAACTGCTCCTTGCAGCACTGTGTTGAATCAGGAGCACACAGAAATCTTTGGGCCCTTTGCTTAGCTACTGACCCCGGCTCCTGTGACCCTCGCACTGTCCCCAGCCACATTACTAATCTCTCATTCCTTCTCAGTAGACACAGTAACTAGATGACCATAGTTGACATACTGCATTAACCTATTATTAGGTGACCCTGACACTCTACCTCACATTTTCTCAGTTTATATTCACAAGAATTCCAAATGGAAATATCAAGGGTGATACGAACTTTTTATACACAACCTTGGAAGTGGTAATGAGAAAGAAGGCAGGATTGTACATGACATCCTCAGTTACAGCCTGTGTGATACTATAATCTAGCAAAGTGGAAGTGGGCTTTTTATCTCTTCCTTCCTTAAAAAACATAACATCATGCAAGTCTGATTATGCAGAAAATGGTAACTTTACCCCCTGTTCATCAAAACTCTCAGAGAACTTGCCTGTTGAGCATTTGAAAGATGGAGAAGTCATGCAAAAAATTCTGTGAAACTAAAAGGTCCTATGTAACCTCCCAAAGTCTCTCTGCCATAAAGAATGGGCAAAGCTTTCTAAATTAACTTGTTCAGCTGACACAAGACACTCCTCCTGCCTTGCCTCTTCTCAAAACAAGTCACTGATGTGGCCAACTGAGGAGTGGGAAAGAGGAATGCCTATTCAAAAATGACCCTCCCAGGACACAGGAGAACCTACTGACTAAAGGTGTAGCCTGCCATATGCACCAAGGATAAAAGAAATTCCCTCGTTATACAAAGCCAAGCTTGCACCAGGGGCAGTATCAAAATAGAGCGGAACCTAAGGAAGCAATTAGACTTATTAAGCTCTGGTTTCCTTGACACCCATAATCACTTGAAACTGTACTACAGCAACATGGCTTGTGACCAAATACAACTTGCAGATAACAAATTTACAGGAATCTCCTAAAATTAAAGTGCAATGAATAGTGAACGATACATTTGCTAATAGAAGAAGCACCTGCTACTGGAGTAGCCCAACCAGTAACTGGTTTTTGCTCAACAAGAGGCAATATTCCAAACTAAGTCAATGACAAAAGAAATTAAGAAGATACTCACCAGCAAGTGTATAATCCATATCAAAACCAAAGCACTTTATCTTTTCCATGGCTAGACTTCTGTTTACAAAGACCCTGTAAAGAGAGAAGAAATAAAGCCATAGGTATTAGCATTTTCAAAATAATCACGTTTTAGAACAAACACATTCTGCTAGCTGTCAGGATGTCTAGCTCTCTTAGGTCAAAATCAGAAAATATACCTGAAAACGGAGGCATGTTTCATTTTTTGCCATAAGTTCTCCTGAAGCAAAGCCATGACTTTGCAGGGTTATTCTAATTATTGGTATGCTGTCTAAAGACATGCACGCATGCATGCACACACACACACGGCTTTGCATGTGACCTGCAAAAATTCCTAAGAATAGAAGTGCAAAATCTCCTGAAGCAGAATTCAGAGCTCAAGTGAGAGGAAACTGGAAGCAGAGGATGGGAAGCAATACAATTTGCTTGATTAAAACAAATTATTACACAGAGGTAACAAGGAAAGGAAAAGAAAATAACATTTCTGTGAATAAACGCACAGCATTTGAGCCCTCTTTGGAACTATATCTGGAAATTCAAAGCAAACCTAAACAGATCAGTTTCCACATTTACATCAATAGCATTAAAAACATTTAATAAAGTTCTGAAAAACAGCTACTGAGACAAATTTTTATCCCTAAGAATATATTTCTAATGTGAAAATTTTTCTTTTTATTTGTAACTCCCCTGCAACTCCTCAACAAAACTGCTATCTTTTAAATTCCATTTTTACTATCAATCCTTATTGCAATGAGAATCTAAGCTGAATACTTCCAGGCCCTTTTTGATGACAAAATTTTAATACACCATATTCAATTTAATTCAAGTAAATAACACGGTAAAGAAATAGGTCTGAAAATACAACGAAAGCTTTTCTTGCTTCCTGTTCCAACCACTACAGTACTAAGCTGCTTATGTTTCCCCAGAACTTTAAACCATATAGCAGATCTGTAATTCAACAGGACTTCTCTCCACCGTCTGTCTTAGCTGAGCTTTAAGAATGAGAGTCAGAACTCGGCTGCAGGATGGAAGCTGAGCTTCTCAACACTGATCCTGGACAGAAATCCCACATACTGCTTGAGCTGTGATGCAGAGACAAAATTCTCCTGTATGAGAAAAGTCCCAGAGCCTTCACCTGTATTCTGATTTCAGTATGTGAAAATTATCCAAATATTTCATAAGTGCATTGCCCGCAGCAGAATAATTATCCTCTTAAAAACTGAAATTGGCAGCACTGCCATGTAGGAGGAGTGGTGCAGGGACAGCGATACAGCAATGGAGACGGCAAGTGCAAAATCAAGCACTCGTACATTCTAAAAAGCTGAAAGAAACCACTGGGAGATTCTCCTCCACACGCACGTTCCGGGCAGGTGGCCGGCGTAACATGCTCGTTTAACTGCCATGTCAATCCACCGCAGCTCGAATTTTAACAGCAAACTGCTAACATCAAACTATCACACTTCCATGCAAGTCGTCTTACCTCATCTCTCACCGATGTGCTCCTTGTTTAGTTCGCAGCAGTCTGATTCATCTACTTGCCTGAATCATGTTACACAATTCCTTTAAAGCTTCCCTAGTACCGATGCAATTTTGCTTGGATCTGATTTGACTTCAGAAGATCATTATGTCTGAATCAAGCCTTAAAGTACTGTGTATCTTCTTGGACAGTGTTCTAGAAAACACATCTGTGGCTAATTTAACCAGTCACTGGATATCGTCGTTGTTCCACACAAATCCACTTGGAATACAGTTTCTCTGGCAATAGTATACTTTCCCCCTAACCTTGCACACTCTCTCTGGGAGTCACAGTTTCCTGGCAAACTGCCTGCCTTTGACAATGGGGCTTGTCACTAAGGGGCCTCAGAGGCTATAGACGATGCTCTTTTCTGATAGATTTATGTATTACCTAAGCAAGACAGAGTGATGGGAAAAAAAAAAAGGAAACTGGTAAAGAAATGCCTTTTGGAAATACAAGATTGGATTGTAAATCACTAAAATTCACTCCTGAAATAGCTGGCTTTTGAGTAGGTGGAGCAAATTATCCGAATCTGCAGTTTGAATCCGTGTGTGTCTTTTAACATTGAGATAGCTCTGATTTACAAGAAGCCAACACAAAATGCTATTTGGTACTAAACAGTCTCATACTTTGTATAATGAAGATGATTACGTTCTGTTGCTGCTGATGCCAGGAAGCATTATTTATTAGCTAATTCAAGCACATGATTTCTAATCTCATGTTTGTGCAATTTCTTTCTGAAAGTGGAGAGCTTTAAGAAGGAATAACATACCTCTGGGAGACGCTAGCAACATTTTTTGTCCAACCTGCAGAGTCCAATTTTGTTCTTGCCTTTAGGCTTAGCCTCTTTGAACATACTTTTCTGTCCTGAACAGGACAGGAATAGGAAGGGAAATTCAAAGAAGCTCAGAAGAGCATTTCAGAATTGCAACATTTGGGAATACTTTCCCAAATGAGGACAAAACCCAAGCACTGACGGAGCTGAATGCGCTTATAAAAAGGGTAATACGACACTGCCTGCGAAAGGCGAAAACAAGGGAGCTGTGACCCAAGAGACCTCTTCTAGTCCAGCCTGCCTATGTTTAGATGATGACGACACCAAACTGACCAAAAACTGTGGAAAGATCTCTAAGCCTCTGACATTTTTTCATCGCTTGCTTTTGGAGTATTTATAAACTGAACCCCAAGAGTGAAAACAAAACAAAACAAAACAAAACAGCACACTTGATACTGAAGATCTGGAAAAGTTTACTAAAGGCAATGAAACCAACAACATCTATTAGCATATTTTTGTTCCAAAATAAGTCTTATGACTAAAACATGAAAATTACTATACCAGCCCCATCCTGCTAATGGCTGGTGAAGATCTCTCTTTCTCCATCGACTTGTAAATATTGCCTATGACCTAGAAACCCTATGTGGCCGGGTCTAATCATGCTGCAACAGTGCACAGGACCTGGCAGATTTCAAGGCATCCTACAGACTGATTTGATGTGGTAATTACTTCACCCACCAGTGCTGGAGTGAAACAGAGCAAATATTTAAAAAAGCTAAAGAAGGCTATTACACAACATGTTCAGGACAGGAAATGAGAACACTTTAATCAATTTAAACTTGGATATGCCTTGGCAGATTAAATGGCAGACTAAACAGTGGCAAAAAAGAACTGGAACTAATTTCACTTATCTTGTGAAGGCCCAGACAGATATTGGGTTATTTTGTAGGCACTCAGGACCTCAACTTTAAATCCTGGTAAAGGAAGATGTCTCCCTCCCATGCACGGTGTCCGCCTAGACACAAGGGGCTAAGTATGTACTTACAAATATTTACTCGCAGAAGCTGACAAGCTTAATTCAGAGGGTTTACTCAAAGTAGTAAATATCTGCAGTATCCTAGAAACTAAAGATAAAAGTTGAGATTAAATCACCACGACAGTTTCTGGGAAGAGCCAGGTGCTTCTCAGAAGCTGCAGACTTAGCCCGTTTCAAAGCTGTGCTTAGATCCTAATCGAAGGTACACTCAGTCTGATTTCAAGAACAGCAGTCAAATGTGTATGTTGGCTACAAAAACGTAACATCTCCACAGAAGACACAGTATAGAGAAATTACAAGAGTTGTTTTTAATGACTATAAAGCAAAACCAACACTAAGACACTAAGAACCCTAACCACCTGAGAGGAAAGATCCTCTGGTCTCTAAAGAAAAGGATGAGATGACAAGTTTTTTACACTTCATCTAGATAAACAAAAATCAAAGAAGCTTCCAGATTACAAACAGTTGAGAGAAAGTCAGAATAAGAGGAAAACTAAAATCAACCAACATTTTTAGGCAAAGAAGTTTTAATCTAGAATAATTTTTCCACTTGCCAGAATCAGTAGATCACTTTCCCTTCCCCTGATTTGTTTTTTTTTTTTCCCCATTCAGAAAATAATTGTTTTAACTACAAGCACTGGAGTTAAAAATTAAGCTGATCTAAAAATTTAACAGCACTGGGCAGTAAGACAAATCAAACTGCAGGCATACCATAAGAACACACTCTACATTCCCTGGGCTGAGAGGCAGAGGTGGCCATTGCCTAAACCCAACTCCCCAGCTCCACACCTGGCTGCAACCAGAGCATCTCCTTAAATAGGACATTGCCTTTCTCTGGCCTTCATCTTTCCTTCCTGATGAAAAATTAAGCTTTCTATTTCTGCTTTGAGGAATATCCCTGTGAATCACCCACAGTTTTGCAGTTCCTGTGCAGTGTGGCTGGAGTGGTCCAAGGTGTCAGTGCTTGTGGGGAAGCCGGTTGAGGGACCAGGTCCAGCCCCATCAGCTCCCTGAGCCAGCACACAGCACAGCCAGGAGTGAGGAGGCAGCAGCCTGGACTTGGGGTGCCTTAGCCTGGCACAGATCCACACCTTTAGAAAAATGGACTTAAGGAGCTGTTTAAGAGAAACCATGAAGCATGTTTCCTCCCTAATGAGCTTCCTCAAAGATTAAACCCTGCAGCTTGGCCACAGCAGAAGGCCCTCAATGATGACACTATTTGTTTTCTCTTTGAGCTCCTCTAATTGTGCTGGATAAGAGAAAAATGTGTTTGTTGTATTGCAAGGAAGAAAGAACTGCTGAGCATGCATAAAGGGAGTCACAGAGCCCTGATATCCTCAACAATGCAATTCACAGTCCTTTGTATTTTTACAAGAGAACTGATCTTGGTTTTGTTACTGTTCTTGTCAATCAGTTCCAAGGCAGGAACCTAAAACCCAACTCTTCTTCAGTAACACAGGAGAGGAGTGAACGCAGAGAGGGAGAAATGTTTTTATTTTATTTGTGCAGAATCTCAAAAGCATTCTGTGCCCTGAATGAAATTTGCATGTATAATATTCTTGTAATAGACTGACAAAATAAACAAAACGCAGAGAATTATACAACTACAGAGGAATTTGGCACATGGCTCACCACTCCTCATAGCAAGAAAATGAAAATGAACAATGTGAGGCGAGGTTTCTGGAACAGAGCACTTTTTATAATGATTTTCCAAATGTGTCTAGAAATACCTTGCTGCAAGAAGCATTCTTTGTCAGGAGGGTATGTTTCACTGCAAATTAAATCAATAAAAAGAAACTTGCAACAGTGCTGAGCGGAACAGCAAATACAGTGGCAGCTGGCTAAGCATGACCTACATGTGTGTTTAAAAAAGACTGTGGTGGACGGTTGGGCTTGAGCCAGCCACAAAGTCTGAGATTCCTGCTTCCTCAAAGTTTAGGCACTTTGGTTCATCTTCACTTTATAGACAACTTCCATGTTTTAATAAGCTAGAAGAGTTAAAGAGAAATAAGAGGGAACTAAATAGATTAGCTTTTAATAGCCTCTCATGTCCCAAGTTCCTCACAGCCTCTTTAAAAAGGCTAATAATGAAAAAAAAATCCCATTACTTTCACGACAACTGGATGTTCTCAGTATTACTGGCTAGCCCCCAGATGTTGTGTGGTTGGGGGAGATGTCTCACTACATTACATTAAAGTTCTGGTTACAGGTGACTTCCACCAACACCAGTGAACTCAGATGAATCCCTCACTGACCCTACTTACCTGGCACAAATCATGTGAGCAACCTTAAGAAGATACTAACATACATCAGAATGTCTTGCCTTTGGGTGCTGGATGCTTTGGTACCTGTCTCAGAGGGTATAAGAAATAAACTGCTTTAAACTACTAAAACCAATGTAAGCATTCTTTTGCTGAATCTTGCCTCTTTAAGCAGGTAATGACCAGTCCACATTATTAGATTTCATACCATTTTGGTCTATTTTTTTGTTTTTTACAATGTTAGATTTTCAGAGTTCCACTTTATTCCTTCTTCAACTGAAGAGGAATATTCTGATGGGTCAATATGTGTAATCATATTTAGAGATAGTGTTTGGGCTCAACATGACTTTAGGCAGATGAAACAGCATCAGATAGGGGAGACAGAAGAAGAGCATCAAAATTTCCTGGCCACTTCTAGTAACATTTCCAACGTAGTGCCCTGCAAATTCACAAGACTAACCGTCCTTGCACAATTACAGTGACATAAACTGGAAAATCAGGTTACGACTGGAACTTAAAAGTCTGATGAGGCTGTATCCAGAAACGTGACTATGAGCACTTCCCTCTGAAATTCAGCAGCAATCAGATGGAAGGAGATAGTCTCGGCCATTTCTGTTTCCATTGTTTGGGTTTTCTTCCCAGGCAACAGCAAAGTGCCAAGAAGTTCACATATGGATTCCATCCCAAAATAACACCCCTCTGCTCTGTGAAACTATTAAAGCTAGGGATCATGGGACATTTTCAATTTAATTTCTTTATTATTAATTTGGCAAGCATTCTGCTTTCTCAAAAGCTCGCCCGTTCTGCTGCCTTAACACTCCCTCTCCCTCCTCCCTCCAACATCCAAAGTACTAAAGCAAAACAGAGAGAGCCTCACGCTGCCCTCCACTACACACATGCCACCGCACGACTCCAAGGAGGCTGCACAAAGACGTATGAGGACAGAACGTAGCCAGCAGTGCCTACAGAGCTACCTCATTTACAGCTACAGGGAAATACCACACATTGCCTATCCGAACGTGTCTGATAACAAGAGCATTTTCAGACTGGTAAAGATTTTTTTTCTCATTTGCCACCTCAATGAACTGATCATTTTAAAGAGACTTTATATATAGCTACCCAAATAGATACACAGTTTCAAGCTTCATAGCCTAGTTTATATAGCATTTCCACCTGTTTGCAATCACTGATGATCCAGTATCAATAAAGTGAAGAAACAAGATTAGCAGTGAATAGCTCAGAGTTTACAAATTTGAACAAAGTAAAATACATCTTTAACCCCAGAAATCAAATCAGCCGATTAGCAATCAGTTTTCTTTGTCATTATTAATGTATACACAATTTTTTTTACCCGGGATCTCAGCGTATATTAACAGCTTAAATCACTTAACTCGTATTACCGCCATAAGATGCCTTGAAAGCAAATTGACGCACAAAACTATGAAGCAACTTATTCAATAGTCTGTGACCGGTCAGCAGGAGAATTAGGAATCACAGTGCCACATCCCCTGTGCTCGCCAGTAAACAACAGAGCAAGAAAACAAAACTAAAACAACAACAGAAACTGCATGTTCAGGATGCGAAGTTTCAGATTACTCTGATGGAAAATGGTAAAAACATCCCAGAGTCTGTATGTTTAACAAAAAGGTCACGTCAGCCTTACTGCCCTGTTAAGCCAAAACCACAGAATAAAAGTAAATGCAAATACCTGTTTCCTGCATCTTGATAACTGTCAGTAACAAGAGTGGATGGAACACCAACTTTTTCCATTATTTGCTTTAACTAGACGTGGTTGCTATTTAAACCCTAAAGAGCTATGTGAGATAATCCAGAGGGTGCCTAGAAGTGCTCACTCCAAGTTAAAAAATAGACACTAGGGCAATTTGGTGGCTCAGAGTCAACCTAGTTCTTGCCTAATTACAATCACGTTAAATGACAGTACTCCTCCAGAACAAATGACCTAGTGATTATCCTCTACCCGGAAAAGTCAACAAGCAGTGCATGAGGGAGGTGGCCTCACAACCACACACACTAAGGAAAAGCCACCTAACAGCTACACATCCATTTGATTTCCGAATTAAAATGTATGTTGCCAATAGCACAGTAATGCAGTATCCTCTTACCAGTGACCTCTGCTAGAGAATGAGTAACATCTAGCTTGTATATTAATTCATCTTTAGACCTCATCTCCAACAGGCGCCAACAATGTTGTATAACGAGGTTTGTGGCTGATAGTAACACTAGCTAACTGAAAGTCTCAGTTAAAGTCATCAGAAATACCCTAAAGATAAAACCCCATCACTTCTCCTCCCCTACAGATTTTTCTGATTCCTGACGTTGCTTTTATGGCCCTCAAACTCTACAGCATAGCATACGTGTTCATATCCACAAGCTTTGCCTACTTCATCAATAACTTCAATACTCTAATTTCTTAAGCAGCTATACAAACTAATCCAAACACCAAGCAAAACTTTTGGAAAGAAAACAGCTACTAGAGGAAAACAGCTATAAATACTTGATTTTGATCATTCTTGCCTATGATTTTGATCATTCTTGCCTATGCCATTCAGACATGATTATGATTGAGTCATCACACTGAGTCAATATATATTACACCAGTTAAACCGGTCTCAATTGGGATTTCTGCCAACAATATTATGTGTTGAATATCCATCCATCAAGTATTGTACAGTAAGAAGTGCAACACCTGAAAAAACACACTTCTAGTATGAATGACAATAGTAAAATATGACTATTACAGTGGCATCGTCGGAACTAATTTTTTAACAAAGTTTTTTAAAAGTTTCACGCCCACAAGAACATTATTTTTATTTTTTAAGGTAAATTATTTTGCTTGGATTGCAGACTTTTCCCCATATTTGATGCTGCTTCAACATTTACAATTCAAGCATATCAACTCTGGTGTAGTCCATAAGAAACAGAAAGTTAAATCAATTGGTCTAGGTATCTCCACTGATATTTAAGTAAGCATGAAATAAACAAACAGTGAAACAAGTTTTTTAAATTTCACGCTTCAGAAAACCAAGCACTACCAGCAGCATTTAGAAAATCCCAATGAATGGCTTTGAGCCCAATTGGGCTTCCAACATTGGTATCAAAAGCTAGCCCCAAGTATGCTCATTTCTAAATGTGTCCCAGCTGCCAAGTTCCTCCAGCCTTTCAGATTGGGCCCACAAAATCACTGGGACCAGCTTTAAGGTAAAAAAATGTAACAGTTTGAAATTCAATGTTCTTTTTTATTGTTTTTGTTTCTAAGTCACTTTAGATTAATGTTTTCAAGTTTTTTTTCTTTAGCTGCTAGAATAAGAAGAAAAATGGACAGCAAAGAGAGACTGAAAGAGAAAGAAAAACAAAGAGAAAGAAAAAGGAAGGAAGAGAAATAAAAGAATCTTGACAATGAATGCCTTGCCTTTTATATCTCTCTTTTTCATAAAACTGACAGTGCATCAGCAGTACCCAAGAGTCAGGGCATAACTTGGACCTCACTGAAACAAATTTACATCCTAGAACTGATGGCCATGACCAGCATACATATTCTACACCTGAACGATTATTAAAATACTAAAAAATACAATATAAACCAAGGGGAAATAATTTCAGTCCTACTCTATCATGTGAAGTCTGCACTTACCTTTTAAATAACATCACAACTGTTAACACTAAGATCACAAAAAATACCAGAAATAGAAATCTGACAGCACTGCCTCTGGAATGATGTTGTTTCAGATTCTTACAATACTGGATTATCAAAATAACTCCCATGAAACTGGTACACCAAAGCCATTAATAGCACAGATTTATACTACAGCCTTGGCATCAGGTTCTCTCATTCTCTTCTCTTCCCTCTCTCTCTCATCCCCTCTCCCCCTCTCTCTTTTTAAGAGAGGATAGTAATTTCAAAACAAAAACGTGCCTCCCCTGAATGTATTTCCAATGTTGTGCTTTCCATGACAATCTGAAGCGCTAGCAACATATCTGCTCAATACATTTTGAATAAGCCATTTCTAGATTCTAAAAAGAGGTACTTAAACTGTAGCACAGACTAATTTTGGACTACCAGATCCCAGCTCCTAGTGGGAAACCCTCCTTTATATGAGTGCACTCTCAGCTTCCCTAAGAAAATTCTTTCTGCAAGTAGAGTTCTTACATAAGTAATGGTAAACATGATGAGGACTTAAATGTGTGACCTCTTAAGGACAAATACTGCTTCCTTTGGATCTTGTACAACACTTAGCAGGCTGTCAGCACCTCACCATAACAAATGTTGAAGCAATATTTAGAAAAAAAAATAGGCCTTACTCCGACTTCATTTCCATCAGTCTAAATCAGGAGTAACACAACTAAAGTCACAAGTAAAATTATGACACAAAGGTAAATATGTCAATGAATTCAACAAGGGGAAGTTTTTTTGCCAGTGAATAGTATAAAATCCCTCTCTTTTCATGTGCTATATACAGTTACATTCATTAGACTTCTCCATATCTGACAAACAAGCTGACACAGAGAGACTCAAATAATGCCACCTCTTAAGACACATGCCCAAACACATTCATTGGAGATTGGAAAGCTTCAAAAATGCATCACAGGATCCATTACTTAGCCTTAGATATTGCAACTTGCACAAGCTGGCCTATCATATCAGTTAAGGCGTTTTTCTCTAATTAGATTCCATTTGGAGAATCAAAAGATATCTAACACTTCCGAAACACTTCCTCAGAAATATCACTGTATGTGAATCACAAACAATGTGGCATTTAAGCATGAGGTTAGGAAACTTAACTTCTTTTTCTGTTTCTATATCAGACATACATCTCCCCACTCCTGCTAATACTCTGACCATCATACCGCATGATTTCTCAAATTAAACAAGCTAAACTTTGAAGATACACCTCCCACAAACAGAATACTGACAGTTATTTGATGCTGTTGTTTTTAACTCTGTAACAGTCCAGACATCTTCTAAGGATACAGACTGCATCCATCTTTTATGCTGTATGCCTGGAAACTTGGGACCTCTGGGCTACATTCTTGGCTCAACCACAGCTCCAGTGTGATCTCCTGAAAACAATCTTGTGTCTGTACTTTGATTCCCAAACTATAAAATGAGAGTGGTAACATTTCTTTTATTCCGTGCTCTATCTTGTTTATTTAGACTAATTGTTTTACAGCAAAGATGGTTTTAGGCACACCTATCACAGAAAAGGAGGCTGAGATCTTGCTTTGTGCTTCCACATGCTCCTGTGGTCCACACAATTAATCATACTAGATATAATTCTCAAACACTTAATTTCTGATCCCATTTGATTTCTACCTTATTCGTATTTGTGCATTCCAGTGTCTAAGGCTACGCTCTCCCAGTATGCACTGCAATAATTACTGTAACACTTCTGCCACTGAGTATTTCTTGACTTGAAAGCTTCTATCCCAAAATTTAACTTTGATTCATCTTTCGACTGCATTAAGAAAGCATAGCCTCACTCGCTCTAGTACATGTATCTCTACTGTTTGTACATTCCTGCAGGCCAATACTGTGCTATCTTCTGAGTTCTCTTCTACTAACACGTCTGCAAGGAAGGTAAGAACGACCTTTCTGTTTACCAACAAGCAAAAAACAAGAAAAGTGGGGTTTATGCTTAGTTTATTTCCTTCCATCTCAGCACTTTAGTTTTGGGGTTACATGAGAGACTCACCGATGATAGGCTTCCCGGCGGTACTTTTTCAGAGCATGCCCATCCATGTTTGCAGGGAGATCTGCTGCATTCTGGAGTCGGTCACTCCATGAGGTTGTCATCTTCAAATGTTTATTTATTTCTGAAAGAGGCAGAAGAGAAAAGCTTGCTTAAGTTCAAAGTTTGTTTCACCAGAACATTGTCTGTTTCCTGGTACAACGAGATGCAATGCCACTCAGGAAGTCTTGCAAAGTACCCGGTGGAATTATCTGAGTTTGCAGATCCAGTAAGATGCTTTCCTCCAAGACATCTGATGAGACAGGGTGTTAAAACAGAGAGCTGGGAAGGCTTTTCCACATGGCTGGAACAGCAAACACATCCCTATCCATTGTAGTAAAACTGCATTTAGAAACAGAGACCTTGTTTTCATTGATGTAAAAGTGATATTTTTTGACCCCAGAATTACTAATATGTGTTAGCTATAGGTGATGGAAAAACTACCCTGTGTACTTGAGATAAATTAGGCAGGGCAAACCCTACAAACCACAGTGGGACTGACCTTGCCACTTTTACCACACAGTAAAAATAAAGAGCCTTGTCCCTGGCCATTTGATCTCTAAGCAAAGACGAAGCTTCAAACTGATGCTAAATTAGCAGAAACAATTGGAAAGAGAGTAGAAAGATGATGTTTTATCCTCTGCAGGTCAGCCACATTCAGACAGAGCAAGAACTCACTGCAAACCTGTAACACTAGCAATGCAAATATTCACCAGCAGATCTTCACAAACGTCTGCACCCCTTCACAAGTATCGGTTGTCAAAATGAATCCACTAGATAGTCCTCATCAGGAAGGCCCTGCAGTGAGGAAACAGGAGTACCTTTCCCAACTGTGTTATTAGCACACTGGGGCAATCCTGCTCACCCCCTCCTCCAGGCAGATGCATGTCTTGCTGCATCCTGGGCACCAGGTGGAATGATGAAGCAGCCCCACCGTGAGTCAGTTCAGCTCACCAGTCCAAGTCCTCACCCATCAAAACTAACCAACCAAATGCAAACAGAAACCAGGTAGTTCTCTACTGGTAAGCAGGCTGAATGCAGCTCAACCTGCCACAACACTATCATTAGAGTCGGTGTGAAGAAAGGGGTGGGAGATGCATGCCACAGTTATACCAAATTAGGTACAACATGAAACCATACTCTTGTGTAACCCACACAACCGCTGGACCACAGGGCTTGGCTTGTTTGCTCTTCCTTAAAAGAAACAAAACCACCGACAAGCTACATGGGTAATGATACAGCAACCATTTCTAGACACCTTTAAAATATGACTGCCCTCATTTTACAGAAGGGAAACTAGATTACTTCAGCAAAGTAGCAAGTAGATTGAGTGTCCAAACCAGCATCAGAAGTCACAGTGCCTGTGGTGGTCACACACATGCTCGCTTTCCTAGAGGAAATCTGTATAATTTTTTAGTTTTAAATTTTATTAAAGAGCAACAGTTGTAATTATCACAGCATTTGGTAGTCTATTTACCTACTAGTTGCTGGTCTTAAACATCAAACAGACAGCAAACAGCTTGTCTGTAAAAAATATGTTCCTCCCTCCCCCAGCATTCTCTGCTTGTCTCCCAGTTACTATAACCAAGGTTTACAAATGCATCTTCTGCCACATCCTAAAGGTCACCAAATTTAGGCCCTGGCAGGCAGCCCAAGGGACCACACACCAGAGCTGAGAGCTCTCCCCCCCCAAATTCCCTGCAACACACCCAGGAGAGGAGGTCACCGCAGCGAGAGGGCAACCGGCCATTCTAGCCAGCTGCAACTTCCACAACAGGGCATGCAGGGAGAAGCAGCTTCTAAAATAGCCCAGGTCCTGGCCACCAAGGGCTTATAAGTAATCACCAGCTATTTAAGCCATGTCCAAAGGCAGATGGAAGGCAGCACAGGGCACACAACTAAACAGCCCGCAAGCATCAATCTGTTCCACTTCAAAGGCAGGGCACTGCCTGCAGCAACGCTCCTTACGGACAGCAAGAGCTGCAGCGGTCCTTGGGAGGAGAACAGTGCCCATGCAAGAGTGACAGACTCCAGCTCAGCAGCCAACAGACATGCAACACACTGAGAGATCTGGTACGACCCCAAGATTGCAAACTACAGAAAGGGCTTGTGTTCCCAGAGGGTGAAAACGCGCCTACCCCATCGATATTTCAAGACGGTCCAAGGCCATCACCACCTTGGCCTTACCTGGAGCTATTTTAAAGCTACTAACCTAGAGCTACAGAGTCAGATCCAAAAGACATAGACATTGAAGGCCACTAAAAGGCATATTAAATAGCTCTGAAAAAATTGTTGCATATCTGGTCTTATGACTCTGAGACGGCTCTGGGTCTAGGTCTTCCAGCTGAAACAAGTCCAAATCCAAGCTTCCTGCCATTTAGAAGGGCTACACCATTCTGCTTACCCAGCCAGACACACAGCAAGATTCAAAGATTTACACCCACAGCCAAAGCCAGAGATTTCCTGTTCTGCCAGCCTCTTCCTCCCACTTCATCTGCTTCCCATCACCATCACACATCAGAGATGCTGACACAGGTACTAGGATAGGACTTCTCTCAATGGCCATCCATGCCAGACATCTGATAGTTCACCAATAGTATCCTACAAAATACCTAAAAACCAGATGGCAGAAGAATTTTAGCACGATACCTTTAATGACATCCTTTCGAAAATGAGGAATCAGTGAAGCAGTTTCAGCGCCTGTGTGATGAAACCCTCCTCTACAGTAGGAATAACGAGACAGCATCTTTTTGTGTGTGCTGGGATTCAAAAAGCTGAGACTTGAGGAAACTACAAAAATCTAAGTTTCCATAATTAAGCAAAAAAGGTCTGAATTATTTCAATGATCCAGCAGTATTCTGCTGTAGCTGTGATGAACAGAGTTCATGGGCAGGACAAGGTTTGTAGACAGAGGCAATATCTTTTATTAGACCAACTGGTATGGCTGGAAAAAATAGACAAGCTCTTGGGCACGCAAGCTTGTCTAAGTTTTCAAACTGTATCGGTTGCTCTAATAAAAGGTATTACCTCTACCTTCAGGTTTTGCCTTGATTTATTTATTAATATCTTTCTTTCAATGTTCACATAGCATAAAATAAAAAAATGTTATGCTGAAGTTTTGTATTACATGAACTCAGAGACACTCTTACAGCTTAGCAGGCTCCACTGGCACTGTGACAATGGCTTACTGCTCTGAAATAAAACAGCAACAACTGACAAAAGATATTGTGATGGATGTTCCCCACCCAAAAGTCTTACACAAAAAGTCTCACGGACTTCAATGAAATTGTTCTGATGCTTCAAAGGCGTAAAAATCAGCCTACCTGTGTGGGTAAGAGACATGGGAGGCTGATCCCTTAATGCAAATTCCTTCTTCCAAATAGAGAGAGGAAAGTAAGAAGGACTGAATCACTCCATACACTTGTAAGCCACTGGAATAAACATCTAAGAGAGCGGGCAGTCAGCCAGGCAAGATTCTCAACTCCGAGCAACTGAAATATGATGCATCTTTCTTTAGTTACAAATCTATTTTTGAAATCAATAATCTGTAAATAGCTTCACATAAAAATAGAAATCTTTACATAGATAAAGCATTTTAGAACACCTCCCCATAATTTAATGCAAACATGCTCCTTCCTACTGCAGTCTTAATTAAGCATCTGATAGCATTTACGGTACAGGGTTTGTTTTGAAAAAGAATTTAAAATCTCAGCTTCAAAGCTTTGATACAAAGCTACTATCCAGTACATATGCTTTGGTCCAAAAGAACATGAAATTTTTATCACGTATTTTGAAATATGTCCATTTGCTTTTTTTGTAGGACTTTGCTGATTTCAAGTATTATCCATAGCGAATTTTTTCAAGTACGCATACATATAAAATAACATGTCCAGAAGCATTCCCCTTCAAGTTTTACTACTATTTTTCTTACCTTTTTGGCCAACAAATAGTTAGAAAATTCTGCACCTGATAATACTTGATATGCCTAGGTTAAATGCACTGCCTGTATTTTTTTCTCAGTTTGCTTTAACACTTTGATGATGCAATGCCAAATCAGAGGCACACACACTAAAATGTAGAGATGAACAAACTAGCGGTGACAATCCCACTTTTTCCAGGATATTCTCCGAGAGCTTATCTAGCAGAAAACAAATGCATCACTAACCCATCCCAAGGTTGTAGCGTACTCACGCTAATTTGCCATGCACTACATCTGCCTCTTCTCACACGTTCTGCTTCAAGAATCATTAATACCTTGTCAGTACAACCCACACATGTACGTGTACAGTGGAAAGCGAACAGAGAGAAAAATCAGCACACCTAATGTTAGCTACTTGAAAGCTTTCTGTCTAGTCAGAGGCTGTGGGTGTACAGACAAGTCTTGTGGTGCCCTTGCCAAGCCTAGAGCAGTTCCTGGCTCCGTGCTGCAATGCTGCTCCATCTCAAGGGTCTTTGTGGGGTCTCAGCAAGAGAGGAGTGAACCATGTTAAAATCCTGAGAAAGGGAAAAAGCAAAGGGGGCAAGATTTGGGTTGGTTTGTTCAAGACTCATTATCAAAATCCTGGTTCAGGTCATGGCATGGCCTCACAAATAGGGCATGTGAAGTGAAAAGCAGTTTTTTCTGCCACTGAGAGGACTGTCCATGTAAGGGTGGTTAAGAAAAGTAAGTGACTCACTTTCCAGGAGCGTCCCTCTCCCTCCACCGAGGGCAGAAGTAGCTTGCATCTAGTTTAGGCTAGACACTTGGGACAGCTAGCATCAGAGGAGGGGAAATCCACTCAGGTTAGCATCTCATCCTCTGGAGCATCTGACACCCTGGGATGGACTGCAGAAAACAGCCAGGACTGTGTCATCCCCCTCAATAGCATCTCCCACTGCCACTGTGCGATCAGGGGCTGGGCAGGCTTCTGGCCTCCCCCCAGAAGGGCAGTTCTTACACCTGCGATCCCAAAGCACTTCACAAACTCTTGTTCACATAATACATTTAGGGTCAGCAAAAGGTGCTGTCCTTGTTTTATCAGCTAAGGATAGCAGGGCACAGAGAAGGTAGTAACATAGAGCAAGTGGGAATCAAATGCAGAAGTCCTAACTCGTCAGTGCCTGTGCGAAAAACCAGTTTGAGTTCCTACCGCTGTTAGGATGAATCCCAGAGACACACGGTATCTTACTTGTGTAGTATATTTTAACACAAATTCGAATTTCAATACTTAGCATCAACTGGCAGACACTGAGAGGTCAGCTAAAAAGTATGTTAAATATAATTTCATGCTTAACATTGCCAGCTTCATAAATATAAGCATGCCGTGATATATATGCCCTGCTTGAAACCGCACAGTAGGAATAATACCTAGACTGATACACCCTTAGGCAAGCTCAAATCTCTACACATTCCCAAACATGCCTGATTTCTGCTCCCTGTTCAAACCCTTCACTGACCTCTGGCTCTCCCACATTGCACCCACACTCCCGAACTATCTACTCATTTGCTGCACAACCACTTCAGTCTCCTCTTCAACACAACCATTTCAGTCTCCTCTTCAACACCGCCACTCCAGTCTCCTCTTCAACACCGCCACTCAGGCACTGCCTGATCTCACCCACCATGCCCACACTGAAGCTCTCTGCAAAGGCAATGAATCCGTTCACATATAAATACCAATAGTTACTCCTCTTCCCTTAACGTGCCAGCCCTTCGATGGCTACCTCCCTGGAATGGTCCTTTCTGTGCAGGCTCCCATCTCGTCCAAGGAGTGACTCAACTCAGCTAGTGCCTGGGAAGGAAGAGCCCCCAAACACTCCATGAACCCAAACTCTGTGTGTCACAAACTCACTGAAGGATGTGGCAGACAAGAGACAAAGACATCTTGGGGCTGCTAGAAGGCAAGGTGACATAGAATTTCTAGAACTAAAAATGCCAACTAATGAGAAAAAGTCTGTTAAGTGGCATCTCTGAAACTCAGAACTATTCATGTGAGCTAAATACCAAAAGCTCCACTCACGCTCTGCTTGGGAAGAACCATGCAGGAAAAATGGGTGGGGGACTCCCCAGTCCACATTTTAATGTTGCTGATAACTCAGAACTACAGGTCCTAGATGTACAGAAGTCAGTACGATCACAGAATGCAGGAGCAACATCAAAACACACTGGAAAAAGGGACAAACTGCTCCTTGAGCTCCTACCAGTACAATAAAAAAAAGAAAAAAATGTCTTGTGATAAACCAACTCGCAGAATTTGGTGAAGGTCCCACTTTTGGAGAGCTAAGGACAATAAAAAGGAGATCTTCTTGCAAGAGAGCAGCGGCACTACTGAACAGAGATGGAGAATAACGCAGAAGGGGCAGAATTCTTCAAGAAATGTCTCTAGTTTGCATTTAAAAAAAAAAGATGATAGTCTCTTAATCCCTCAATGATAACAAAGCATATCCCATTCAATTTGCTACCAATGAGAATGTTCAACAATACACAGAGATGAAGACGTTTAACCAGCTACTCTGATAAAGTCTCCCCAGGAATCTTAAAATAATTAGCTGCATATATTTTAGGCTATGTCATCTTTACCTGATGGCAAACCCAGGAAATGCACTGCCCCAAAGCAGTAAGCTTCTAACTCGCTCCAAGCCACAGGGACTGCATGGATGCTGAACGACACTACGATTTTATTCTGATATTTCAGCCTTACACACCAGCTCTGTTAGTTTGCATAGTTCCTTCCCTCTCCCCCACAACCCTGGGATGACAATTCAAATCACTCTGTGTTTTACTGCCAACACTTCTCCTTAACAGCCAATGGCAAATTGTTTCCAAAAGGTGTTTTCAATTAGTGATGCTTTGGAAAATTAATATGTCCATGACTTGAGATCTCTGGTAACAGTGGAAAGCCCCCAGTTTCCAAACACGAGCAGTGAAGCTTGTAAATGACCTAAACCACAAAATTTACTTTTTTTTTTTTCCCCTCCTTGTACCTAAAGTTAAGTTCTTCACTTGAAGAACTTCCATTTCTGGGTAGCTGTCTCTATGACCACAAGGCTTCAGATTCATGATGGCAGGAAGGACAAAATACGGTCTTCCTATTACCATATTAAATTACTTCCCAGAGATACTTCAAACTGTACTCTCAGCTCATGATAATTAATACTTGAGGTTGGCTTTAAGCGGGATCATTCTTATGCCCATTACAGGTTATTAAAGAGGTAGAGATCTGCTCTTAAGAACCTGTTAAGGTTAACCACAGACACATAAATTGAGCTTGCAATAGATCCCATTTGCAGTATACAAAGACCCACTGGATTACATTAGATGAATAACACTCTCCTTGCTCCACAGATTGTACTGACTCTCCCACCTCCAAGCCTGCAATCTCTGATGCTGGCTTTGGGTCTTCCCGCAGGAAGGGGGTAGCTCTTTCTCTTGGGCACCACCACAGTGCTGACATCAATGAAGCTGCTTTTTCCAAAAGCGTGCTTTTAGTGAAATTGGTAAAGCATTCCCAGTCATACACTTATTTGACTATGGTCTGTCTGACTGACAGACGATGATAACTCATGGGTTATTTCTGAATGGGTAAGGTATAAGAAGGGAGAATGCTACTCATGTGGCTTATTATAGGATTTGATTTAATTTCAGGCTGAATTTTCTCTCTGTCATAAAGCCAGATGCTAAAGTAATAGCTATATATCAAATACGTTGTAAAATATATTTAACAAAACCCTGCTTATTTTACATGGATTTTTTTATCAGACTATTTCTACTAACAACCATACCCACAGAGTGGCTGCACAACGCCTAGAGCTCCAGTAATAATCCAGGACCCAAATGCATTAGACGCACTAAAAACCAGTCAGATAAATTTGGAGTTTCTTCGGGTGACTATCCATTTCTATCCAAGAAGTTCTATTCATTCAGGAACTCCAAGGAGCACCAGTTATTTAAAATATTTTAAGCATTATTTAATTATCATCAATTTTATGGATGGTTAGAAAGGAATTTGGAAAACTATTAAACCCACAGTGCAACCCCACGAGGAACAAACCTCAAATCTGACCCTCTCTGAGTACCATGAGACCGTCCATTCTCCTCATTTATCTGTAACTGAGTTTACTGCCTTGAAAAGGGAACCACAAATTCTCCAGTGAGCTAACTAGCATATTTTCTAGCTTCCATATAGCTTGGGCTTCTCAGTATTTCCTGCAGAATTACCATTTTAGTTGTTTCCAACATACTGCTTCTTACACAAACAGTTTGTTAGAGGTAATGCTAGTTCTCCACTTCTCTAAGTCTAGTGTGCCCCATATAGTCCCACCACTAGAAAAAAAGGGGGAGGACCATCCTTAAGGAATGTGAGACTTCATCTAGAAGAGCAAGAGCTATGCCACAGAGAAGAATCAGCAAAGATGAGCTGTGAAAGAAATGCTGCAACTGCAGGTCAAATATGATCCTTGGTTGTACAAAACTACCGAGCAGGACTCCATGTGCCTATCTGTCACTGCTACAAACACTCCTGGAAAACTGTTTTCAGCCAACTGTGCCCATTCAAGAATGATACTGATTATATTGAGGAAGGAATAAAGCTTTGAAAGAGAGTAAGGTTGGAGTGGAAGATTGCCAATTTACAGAGAGCGGCTCTGCAGGTGATTCGAAAATAGTCTAGAAGCATTTACGCATAGGAAAGCGGCGTGATTGTGGAGGGCTCTCAGTCTAGCAATGACAGAACAAGAGTCCACGACGGGAAACCAAATAAATCCACATAAAAAATATTGACAGAGAGAACTGTTAATTATGAAATTTCTTAAGAAATTTCTGAAGTAGTTTTTCTATCACCAGAGGGCTCTAAATGAAGGGAGGGCGTGTGATGTTTAAATCAGCCTTTCTTCACAGAGTCAAGAATTAATGCAGAAAAGTCAAACAGTCTGAGCTACAGAGCAGGTCAGCCAAACTCAGTATCCTGCCTCTGGTGACTCTTCCTCACCTTATAAATCCATGTATCATTGAATATGAGGCTGAGGCACAAGCAATATTGGAAAGAAACCTCCAGAGAGAAGTTTCACCCCAAGAGAAGGTGAATGGACAAACAAAGGCTCTTCTGAGCCAACATCAGCATGAACTGTGCACCCTAACTGCCCTGGGAAACTCGCTTCCTTGGGAAAAGGTTCTTCAGCCTGCAGCAACCTCTGCTGCGGAGGTTCCCAAACTGCTGTCCAATTGAGTGCCTGCCAATAGCAAGCATGGACCTGGCTAAGAAGATGTTCTCACTGCTTTTTGTTTCCAGCTGTTAAATTCCAGTAAGAAACACTAAGATAATTCAAATATTTTACTCACCCTGTTTTTCCCGTAAGCAATTGCTCCAGTTGCACAGCGCCTTGAAAGATTAAAAACTAGAGATGAATTTGATCCCTCTGCTGTAGTACAGTCCACCCTAAAGAAAATGTTTAAGAGTTCCCATGTATTTGTTTTAGCTGAAAACTGGGAGGTAAGCTTTGATGCAAATACCTACCACAATGGGAACTTCGTGTTTGACTGATATCTGCAAATACTACTACCATTGCTACAAAGATGAAGCATGACAGCGTGCTAGCCAAGCTGCAGGTTAACGTAAACAGCAAGAAAGGCAGAAATGTCAGCATGGATGTGAACACACCAAATTCTGCAAATTAGAAAGGAAAGTTAAGATAAACTTTTCTGTTCCAACTCTGTTCTTTTACATCAGAACAATCTGAAGCATCTTTAGCAACAAATAAACTTGCCAGCAAGAACAGACAAATATAACCCCTGGTGCTCAGCAGCCAGAGTATTGTTCCCCTCTCTCAAAGGAAACTGCCAGTTTCTTCCGTTCCCTTCAGCCTGTCACCTCTAAGTAACACTCTTGGTGTTCAAACCTGTGCAAGGATCTATTATGAACTCAGGATAGCTGAACACTTCTCTGTGAGTTACAGTTCCCAAAGAGAGAGAACAAGATGGGACATGCCATTCCCAGAGAGAGAACTGGAAAGCTATCCTTCCACATACCGATTTCAAACCAAGGAACAACTGCCACTCTAACTTGCTATTAAGGATTATACAACAGTAGCTCTTTTGGCAGCAGATCATGGCATTTAAAAACAATGATGCTTTTCATTAGGTTCCGCTGTGTTTCAGGAAGAAAATACAGGCTTAACAGCCCTTTCTAGAAGTGCAGTAGCAACTGACAAAGTATTTGAGATGCACAACTCCGATCAGTAGCAGAGTCATTCTGAAAGCATGCAACTGGGTCAGCTTGGATAACGCAAACAGCCAAAAGACCTCTTTATCTTCTAAACACTGAAGGTGAGGGAGGACATTTTTATTGGCTTTCCTTACTGATTGTACTTACTGGTAAAAAGCCTCTTGTCTTTGAAGATCACATCCCTGCTTCATTAATATTTTATAGAAAAAGCAAAGACACTGAAAGCTTATGCTGGCTTTTTTCTAATCTTTGAAAGTAAAAGGAAGAATAGGAATGATTTTTTTAGAGACACATGAACCCTCTTCCATGCTGGATGGGCCCTCTCTACATGTTTACAGGCTACAAAAACAGATGTGACACCAGAATCAGCATCTGAACCATCGCTGCAGGCTGGAAACACGAGTTCACATCTCCCTCCAGCCTTGGCTGAAAGCAGTCCTTGCTCAGCCCAGCTGTGGCTAGCCAGCTGGCTAGCCAGCGTGAGTCCCAGGGCTCTGGATACAACACTCGCCAGAGGACGTGCTGCTGAGAAAAGCAGCTGACATACTTGAACTGGAGAACACTGGCTCCTCCTTCATAAAAAACGTTACTGAAAATAAGCACTGAGATCAACAGATGAAGACGATCCAGTAATTCTGAGAGCTGCTCTGCCAAAACCGGTGAGAACTCTTTTTTTCCCCTGCTAATGGTTTTCTTCTCCAGTGCCATTCCCCTCTCCTTCCATCTTCTTTAAGGAAAAAGCTTACCAAATGCTCATATACTAACTTGGTCTCTCTTCCTTTTGAGATCTTACCCACCAATGACAGGCAGATCATTGACAAATAAACCCATCTTTCCAAAGGAAGGAGGATGAGCTGGGGACTATGGAACTAAGCGAGACACAGGAGAGAATGCCTTAATACCCAGCAAGCCCACAGACTTCGTGGGCAAAACTCAGCCAGTTTTCAACTTGCTGTTTGCCCACAAAACACAAACAAGAAAAAATAATGATACTCCTCAGCTATAAAGGGCACTGTGAAGATAAATACAGAAATTATTTAGTAAAGAGGATCTTGATTCTCAGTTATCCTAACATATAGGGCTCCAGACGCATACTAGGCTACTACAGATTTCACAGGCTTCCTACTTTTGTCCTTAATCATGGTTACCCATCTCGCTACCAAGAAGTCCCTGAAACTGATCTAGCCTTTCAGGTGAGAATGGCAAGAGCCTTCTGCATCCAGGCTCAGCTCGCTGAAATCATTCCTGGGCTGGCTCTAACCCTCTCTCCTGAAGTGCTCACAAAGGCCAGAAGTACAACTCCCTTATTCTCTTTGTTCCTCCTAAGTTCAGTAACCACAGGTACCCCTCAGCTGAGCCACATGGAAATCCTCTTTCTCCCCAAACCAGAGGTTGGACATGTACTTACCTATTATCATGGAGATCAGAAAGGCGCATACCCAAACCCTTTCCTGCACTCTGTTCTTAGCAAGCAGTCCCACACAGCAGGTCCTTGCCGATGAGAAGCAAGCTACACAGACCTACCAAGTGAGCAAGCACAAAGATGAAAAAACAGGGAAAGTGAAGTCTATAAGTGTTTTGAAGTGTTCTTACGGTGTGAAGTTCCCCTCCACATAAAGAGCACAATTCATTCCTTTTCTGACCTGTTTTTTTAATCAGAGGCAAAGACAGTAATTATAGTCTGCCTGATTACAAATGAAATTACAAATCTGTCTTTAGGGCACAATAGTCTCCCGACCTAAATGTTATCAGCCCCCAAATCTCATTTAATCTTGACAGATGTGTAGTATCGAGGCACCACTGCAGAAAACTCTACAAGTAAATTAATTTTACTAATACTTTCTCTGCAGTATTCCCATGCTCTTCCAAAAGACTGCTAATTCATACAGCATTTCTTAGGCAATCTATGTAATTTAATTCATCAGTAAAATAACTGAACATCTATGATGACTTTGAGCTTTTGCTAAGTCTCTGGCTTCTCTTTGATAACCTAACTGTCTCAGCTTTATCAAGTGATACCAAAGGCCTACATTATACCGTTTTCCAACTGTATCAACTTCTCTTCTTCAGAAACTTCTTACTACTCCGTCCAAGCAGAACACAAACCACTAAGTTCATTTGGGGGAAAAAAAAGTCATCTTTCCACGGTCCGTTCAGTTCAGTTTTTTAATATGTTAAATCAATCCTGCTGACATGGAAGACTATTCCCTGGGAGGAGCCGAGGAGGACACACAGTGCTCTCTCTGTACTTGTCTCAGCATAGTCGATACTCAGAAGGAACACGGATGAAGTGACAGATCTACTCCATCAGCTGTGACCTGGAAAAAACCTGTCAGCCTGAAGGGCGAGACAACATTAACAAACAACTAAGAAGGCATCGTCAGCAGGTCCCTGTCATCCCAAAACCACAGCTGAGAGTTTCTGACACTGAACCTACCCTCAGGCTGGGACTTCTCTCTTTAAGATACCTAAGGTTCCCTAAAGACTCATTCAACAGCACAGTCTTGTGCTCCTGCTGCAGGTGAGCGAACAGCTCGAACCACCTGGGTTCTGAAACGCCTTTAAAAAAAGTTTGTCCCAAGCACAGTAGTACAACAGTCTTGATTCACTGAGAAGGACTTCTTTTTCACCACAGCTCGAATCACCTGGGTTCTGAGACGCCTTTAAAAAAGTTTGTCCCAAGCACAGTAGTACAACAGTCTTGATTCACTGAGAAGGACTTCTTTTTCACCATGTTACCTGATCTACTATAGCTGCTAATAAAAAATCTGACTACGGCCCAGCCAGCACAAAGCCTCCTGTGCAGCCACAGAAATGTCTCCTTCTAATTGCTTTGAAAACAGTAATTGAAAAAAAATCGAGCCTGGCTCTGAGCATCACAACATGGGAAGACAGTGCGCTACATGTCCTAACCTTTCCAATATTTGTTCTTGACCCCACCAGCACACATCGATTTATGAGGACTGAAAGTGCTTTTTATTACTGTCTATGTTAATGTCTACTCACCACATGTCTGTGAAGAAAAATGAGTGGTAGATGAGTAAAACATTGTTAAGTTTTTCATCATCCATTCCCTCCTGATTGCTCAAGTTTAGCAAGCAGAGTTTTCTGGGCTTGGTTCATAAAACTGCCAGTGCAATATTGCAAGAGAAGTTAAAATACATGTAAAACAAGAGGTTAAGAACCTACCTAATCTATTACCACATGAAGAAAAAAAATAGGAAAGGTTAGATTACAAATGCGTTTTTAACAAACTCTTAGAAAGGCTACAGCATTATTTCTCTGGATCAGAAGTGAAAAACTCCCCAAATTATTGAAGGCTACAGATGGATATTTCATCTCAGATCACAGCAAGTAAAGCTCTTTCCAATTTGTATAAAATTTGCTCATAAAGTATCACACACATCTGCTGATGATTCAAGCAATGACATTTTTAACACACTCACGCTCTATAAAATCATCCCATTTCAACACCACTATAAGGAGGATACTAATAAACACCAGAACATGCGAGACACATTTTGCTCAGGAAGTCTGCAGTCACCAAATGGTTAATGGTACAGGCAAGCTAATGCCTTCTAGAGGCTAAATTCATATTAACTGAAAAGGACTTAGCAGAAGATCATCTGGTATGCTAGTCACTGCTTAGCAGCAACACTTAAGGGTAGAGCAAGCATTCTGAAGAATAGAGGAGAGAGGGTTTGTGTCTACTTACTTGAACCACTACAGCTTTAGGTAGCAAATGCTCCTTTTCACCATTTTTCCCTAGCAGAGCTCTATCCAGCCCTGTCAGATGCAGCCTTGCTTTTGATTACAGGTGGAAAAGGTCTGCTGACCACTTCTCCCTTCAGAGGAGAGACCCTGTTCCCATGTTTGTACTTCCCTTTAGGCAATGTTTTATTTTCCTTTTTTTAACAAAGGAAAGCAATGTGGAAGTGCAGCATCCCAAAATATCGAAAGACTCAAAACAGGCACTGCCTTGCTGACCTGCTCTTAAACATCGTTGGTGCACCAACTGATCCTTGCGACGCGAAGCGGAAAATGCAATCTGACTCCTGCCTCAGTTTCCAGACAGCAGAACTAACAGATGATTTACCAGTCTGGCTTGCTTCTATGTTAAATTCCTCTTTCCCGCTTCACTCAGCCACTTGTATTCAATGTTGGGAAAGCTACAGGAACTGAACTGGAAGAGCAGTTTCCAGGGTCAGCCTCAAGCTAACTGGTGCTCAGAGCACCTGCAATTTATGTTCAACTGATCAGTTTTTTCTTTAGGGAATGAACTTATCCCAACCCAAAAGCACCCACAGAGAATAACATTATAAAAGTGGAACTAAACAAGCAATGAAAAAGAAAAAAAAACTATGCAGCTATTATGGCTATCTGCTCTTAAAAGGTCTCAGGGAACATTGCACAGGGTGTCAGAAAGGACATGATTTAACCAGGACACTTGGGACCAAATCTTGCAGCCCTTTCCTGTGACTTCAAAGGCCACATGTGTCTTTGGACAGTCTTGAAATGGAATTGCTTTGTAATATCCAAAAAGGTGACTTGAAAAGATCAGAAAGAAACATTTGGAATACCTTTGCCAACATGTTCAGCTCTTCCTTTGGGGGGGAAGTATCTCAGATGGAGATGGAGAAAGCAAAGGAAATAAAAATCTAAAAAGATTATTTATTTTTAATTGTAACTGGTTCTGTTTACTGACTTCCACAATTACCTAAGCAGCCTGCCGTTTACCAGCACTTACTCTTAGATGTTATTACTGGTAATTGCTGTGTTATGACTACAAAGCACTGGCATAAATCTCACCCAGCACCTCTTTGGGTTTCTGAGGGCAGAACATTCACATGCTCTTCTCTGACCCCATGTTCCTAATTATTCGCCGTGCATGCCTACGTGCAACTCATCACCAAGTGAATCAACGCAAACACCAGCTGAATTCAGCTGGTCTACAGATTTTTGGTATGCTTTATGCTAAACCATTGGTCTTCAATCTTTTGAATTTACCTTCCTTTCTACGTTACTTTAGAAGCCGACTAGAAAGTTTCTCTTGTTACATGTCATCGCCAGATGTACTACATTTGATGCAAATGCCAAGAGGAGCACAGTCCAAGTAGTAAAGTATAAGTTGATTCCCACCCACAGCTACCGTTCTCCAAAGGAGATAAGGAATACTGATTTCAGCAGCAAACACTGCCTGAACAGCTAAATGCTTCCTCCTGAACCCAGCGTACACAGCTGGGATGCAGCTGTTGCTACCGCAGCAGTGCAGGCAGCAGCTGCTGCCAAGGAAAAGGCAGCAGCTTGCACAAGAAAGAGGCAACCCACCCAGAAGGTCCCACCATCCAGATCTGGCTACCACAACTGCCAAAGCTGGACCACCCCGGTTGGAAAGTATTTTGGGGAAGTGTACCTTCCTGGAGGGTTCAGCGAGAATTTGCTTCCTGAAAATCTAGCAAGAACGTATCTTAAGTGTTTTACGTATTATGTCAATGTTAACAGGGCGAACTACAAGGCCTGGGTCAAAGCCAGCTAATCCAAAGGCCTGTTCTTAAGTAAACAGTGGAAAACCACTCTACTTCAGAGCCTCCCGCAGAAACCCCTACAGGAAACTTCTGTTTTACCCTTTCCTCCAAACCAATTGTGCCAAACAAGGTTAAATGATAATCTTGTAGTAAGCATATACGCAAAATAGTAAGTCTCTGTTGGAAAATATCTGGAATGCAGCCGAGAGCTGTGAATACTCTATAACTAAATTAAGCTAAGTCTGGACAGCATAATGACTTCAAGGAACCTTTGTTTTTAAACAAATCACTTGTGGTGAAAGAGCCAGAATGGTAGTTCTGAAGACCGCAACTGTCTCCTTATTTACAAGATGGGTACAAGACAAGCAGTACTAGAATGCATTGTTCCCACATCTGTTTCTACTAACTTACTTTACTTTGAAGCCACCTTCAAATCTCAAAAGAACCACATCTCCTTGGCCCTCCCCTTCTTCTTCCATCCACCTACAGCAGCTCTGCCCACACATCCTTTAATTTCAAGAGAAACCAACAGGTTGCTCGCGTCCCAGCATCGTTTCTGTAAGTATCTCATTACTGTGACTCCTGCTCTCCGCATTTAATGGGCTCACACCTTTGCAGAATTTAAAGCAGTTTTAGCGGGTGTGATGCACAGGGTAAGAACCCACTTGTTTTCTTGCTTATGTGTTAAGAGAAGGTAGTATGCAGTTAATCACAGTGGGGTTTCCAACCTCCCCAGTTTAGTCAGAACTTCATCTCTAATGAAACTACCAAAAAAGGGCTGGCTGCGCTAGTAAATCCTGCAGCAGGTATTCATGCCCAGCGGATGATAATCTAAGGTCACCAGCAAGCAACAAGTTTAGCCTCTAACATCCTGTACCAGACTTGAAAAAGCGATAGGACTAAGAGGGCTGGCACACAGCCATTCACTACTCCTACGTCTGGGGACCCAACTGCCTGGGAAGTAAAAGCAAATCTGCTTTTGATCATATAGTAAGGTGCACACACTGTTACACATTCAGGTAGTAGTTAAGATTCAACCCAGACTACTGTGGGGTTTTTAGGCTGAATTACTCAGGCTGCCTTCTTGATCTCACATATATGCTGTCATATAAAAATGCATTTCTCCTAATATGGCTTCATACAGGCAGGTTTGCCAGGCACTTTTTTAGCCCTGCAAACACATGCATGAGACTTAATGGCTACGTTTATGTAGGTAGGTTTAGATTATCAATTGCTTACAGTAGCTACCTTAAATACCTACACATTTTTTTCCAGGTGTTGCTCAAGGTCTATTTACCATACATGAAGTTCTATTTATTGTCCATGCTGGATTCTCTCTGTGGTTGTGTCAAGAAAGCAGACTCATGTTATACATGCTCTCGATGTAGAGTACACCGTCCAATGTTTTAGGAATCATTCTAGTTAAGGAGTCATAATGATTAAAAAGCAAAATACAACTCATTGCTACGAGCATCATAACCATGACACATAATAATAATTTCTTTAGTAGCACAAACCAGACATTTTACAATAGGAAATATTTATATGAATGTGCACTTTAAGATACTCAAAGAATAAGATATGCTTCAGCACAGAATAGCCAACTTTTGAAGACTCAGATTGTGGTCATTTCAAATGATATTTGTGCCGCTGACACCACAAATAAAATTTTAAAAGTAGATGCAGTGCAGACTATAAGTGAAGAATTCCATGTGCTGACTTGGTAACATATGGCACCCCAAACACACCCCAAAGAGTGAGACAAGGCTTCCACTCCCAGGCGCACTATGTTCACTTTTCTGTTCTATTATTCTCACTGCTAAAAAAGCCACAGCTGTTTTATATCAGGACACCCAGCATTCGTGAGCCACCCCGAGGCAAAAACACAGCATAGAGCAGGCACCGCAAACTCATCCCAAGGTACATCACTCAGGCTGTCCTCTGCTGACGTACAGCGCTGTCCTCAGTTTCCCTTGGGGTAGAGCCAAAGTGCCTTGCTCTCTTCATGGGTTTACGCTGGATGGCACAGGCGTATTTCTGATCCCGAGGTGATTAGTTACTGAGGTGTTCTTTTAAAGAAGTGAAGACAAGTCACAGCCCTGCCAAACAGCAAGCCAGTTCTTATGACAACTTTCCACTGCAGCCTGGCTGGAGACCATTAATACACCTTCCCCAGGCCAAGCCGCTTCTACATGGTAACGCGTCGCTTTGGGTCATCACAGACCTCTGTAGAATTTTCACCAGTGGCCGAGCAACGGCAGGTTGCACGCTACTGAACCACCCAGACCCCACAGCACTCCATCATTTCAAATTCCTACAAAAGAATGGGTTCACTGAATGCAACTGCATGATCCCACTTCTGTCTCTTGCCCAAAATTTTCAGAGCTGCAGTCAGCCTTTCTTCCCACACCTCCTTCCGAGTCAGTATCTACAATTTCTGTAGGATTCAAAGGTTGCAGATCATCTCAGTTTGTCCTGGAGCACTGCAAACCTACTCTGCAGCCGGCCCAGGGCCATCCCCGGATAACAGCCCACACTGCAAGCTGCGGTTGCACATCTATCAGCTTTTAATTGAAGCATTATTTTATTAAGCCGAACTGCAAATAACAGGTGTGATGTGTGCAAATAAACCTATCTGCTTTTTCAATAAGTATCAGTTAAACATCATATTTTAATAGCTTGCTTCCCTTTTGCGTTAGATGCAAAAATAATATAGTTGTGTATTTTAAAAGGAAATAGAACACTCCTTTCAATGTTTCCACAAAGAGTACAATACTGCAGTGTTTACTACTAAACACCACATTAAGATTTCTGTTTTTTCAAAAACAAACATGCCCCTAGAATTTAAAAAAGTCTAGGACAAAAATTTCTGGTGCTTTTAGGAAGGGCCTATTAACTTTCAATTCAAGCTATATTAGGAATCAAATACCAGAAGGAGTAACAATTCAAGAAGGATGTGTTATTATTATTAAAAATTGCCTACAAACTGGAAATTTGCCTGGGAAAATTTCAGCTTGCATGTGATTTTTGCTAGCGTATATCCTAGAAACAGCATAAAACACTAATGCTACCAATGCAAATACACTAACAGGCTGTTAATTTCAAACCTCAGCTGAAAACATTTCTCCCATTCTTACAATTTTTCTCCCCATTTATCTCTGCAATTGTACTTAATTCAATGGAGCATTTTAAATGTAATTCGGTGGTGCATTTTGCCATACAATTTGTTTGAATGACACTATACAGACTAAAGGTTGTATTGTACTATATAATGAAACTACGTCTATGCTTGAACAAACTCCAACTGCTGTTAATCAAACCAGCAAGTTCCTGAATGATCTTTCGGACTCTGGACTAATGGCAATAGATTATTTTAAACAGCAGTTCTACTCTAAAATATGTTTAGGTCGACACAGGCTGACTAGGACTGTGACAGTCTTCCAGAGCTAAGCTGATCAGTTTGCAAGTAAAACACCAGGGTTTTTCCTCACTGCTAGAACTACAAATTCAGCAAACGAACAGAAGATCAAAATGTAGTTTCGAGTTTTGTTTCTGGTTTTCCATAAAACCACATAGCACCTGAAAGGACCTGAAAATCTTTGTATTTTCCATTTACTCACTAGTGACAAACAGGTGTAAGGATCAATACAATATATTTCAGTCAGTGACAAGATGTTATTCTAAACTGACACAGGGGATCATTTGGATAGGCAAGAGGGAGACATTTCTAAGTGACTGCTTAGAAAGCATTTTGCAATCTTTGAGGTTCCAAACGGGAAATCTTCCAGAGCTAAAAAAAAAAAAAATAATCTTTTAAAACATAAGTGATTATGCCTTGGGAGGAATGTTCTCAAGACCATGTCAAAGAGGATCCTTAGTATCCAGCTTGGCAGCCTTTAGAAACACTAGCAAGGGAATAAACTTGAGAGTTTCACAATCCCAGTGGTTCCAGGAATTTTTAAAACTGCCTGTGCTACAAGAAACAGTACTGCCCTATTAAGTCATCTAGTCTATCAGAAACCAGTATAGGTTTGTTTCCGGCATACATTTTGCAACATTACTTCTGGCACAAAAGGAGGGATTAAAAAAAAAAAAAGCATAAGCAAAATGTGAGTGAAGCAGTTTTGCGTTGGTTTTTTTTATTTATTTGGTGCCTCGTTCCTGGCTTTAGGTTATCAGCTCAAGCCTGATATAGCCGGATTGCCAAGAGCAACTCAAACGAAACAGAGCAGTGACAATGAACCCTCGCCCTGATGCAAGGCTGCCCGGGAAGTGTTCTGCCCAGAGCCGGGATCAGGCTTGCTTTCCTCAGGGAAGAGGATCGCCTCTACCCCCCTCCCCAGCCGGAGTGGCGGCTACCCCGAAGGGAAGCTGCGAGCTGGAAGGTGCCGCCAGGACCCCTCCGGTCCACGTGGGACGGAAGGCGGAAACGAACACATCGGGTGCTGGCCCAAACCTCAGAAACACCTTCCCGAGGGCTCCTTCTCCTCACGGTGCACCTCGGACGGCGGAGGCGGGAGAGCGCTCCCCGCGCCGGGGCGGCCGGCA